>NC_091749.1:55662078-55807078 GCF_043380555.1 Nothobranchius furzeri
ATAATGGACACAGGACCAAAAGATGAAACTACCGCTTCTCCATGCTGTTGTATATATTTTATTTTTCATTCTTTTTTTTTTTTTTTATTAAAGCACTGCTACTCATTTGCTGCCATACTGTTGCACTGTAAAGAATAAATGTTAGGAGTAGATCCGCAGGTTTAGATAGCTTAGATGTATGCTTGTGTGTATGCAAGAGCAAACAAACAAATCATTGCTGTTGTAGCCTGTTGGATGCCTGTAATTTATTGTATGATTTGTAAAACGGACCTCATGGTGGCTGGGCCACACTGCAGAGTGAAACGTTTGGTTTCCTTCCTAGTTCTCCTCAGAGGTTAACCCAAGAGCAGGTGGAGGTAGCGACGCAAAAAAATAATCACATTCTGAGAATTTCCTTTGATTCTCTTAGTTGCTTTTCAGGGTTGGAGATTGCTGTTTTGTTCTAAACTTGAAACGAGTGGATACACTGGACCGTTTGTTGTACACCCTCACTTGGCTTAGGAATTTCTCCTTGAATATAACCATGATTTTAATAGATTTAATGAAAAAGAAACATAGAATTTGAAACTATAAAGGTCCTAATTTGCCTACCAAAGTCATGATTTCTTTTGTTTAAAATGTTTGTTTGGAAGCCTGTTGCAAATACTGAGCTTTGCATTTTACAAAAAATGTATCTTTTAAATGCTTATTTTTTATTTGCTGACCAAAAATTGGAACTTGGCTTAACCAGATCACAAGTGCAAACTCTCTTTCAAATGTGGGTTTAATTTAATGCAGTTGGCAAAATTCACACACTTATTCATGACTGGTTTAAAGCGGATTGTATCTTCACCAGCACATCTTCCAGTTTAATCGTTTTAGCTTTTGTCCTTTTGCTCACATGACAGGGTTTGTGCCCTCTGGAAACTGTGGTAGTCCTTCATTGTAAAACAAACTCTTGTGACTCTTAACAGATGCTAAATTACATTTATTTAAAACCACCCATCTTTGTTGACGTGTTTGGGAATAAGTTTAAAATCGTTGATTCATGTGATGGTAACATTTTGTCGGTACTAACCCTTCCAGTCTTCTCGGCACAAATGGTTTCCCCTCACTCCGTGACTTTAATCCTTTGTCTTCAAGCACAAATAATTTTCCTCTTTTGGGTGAAAAGTAAATCTAATTCCGCTGTTGTCAAATTATGCTGGCTGTCATTTATATCAGAGATCAGGTTGGAACTACCGTCATTTTGTTAACATAGAGACCTCTTCATGTAGCGTTATACGTATGTGTGTGTATATATATATATATATATATATATATATATATATATATGTATATGTATATTATACATATATATATATATATACATGCACATATGTATACCGTATATATGTGTATATATATGTATATATATATATATATATATATATATATATATATATATATATATATATATATATATATATACATACGTATACCATATATATGTATATATTATATATATATATATATATATATATATATATATATATATATATATATATATATATATATATATATATATATATATATATATATATATATAATTTTTGTTTGTTTCAAACTTCTAAATCAGCATTCGTTAAGAAAATTAACCAGAGGTTAAAACATGCCAGCAGGCTTTGATTCCATCCTAGAAGTGTGATTGATTGTCATTTGTGCTCATTTTATGATTGAACAAAATGTATTGAATGTATTACGTGCAGCATGCTAAAAAATATATATTTATGGTACAAAAAGAATGAAATCCTTGATGTTGGTACCGAGCATCAGAAAATAGTTTGTCACATAAGAAATTCACAGCCTTAATCCTCCTGTTTGCCCGTTTATTCCCCGACAGAATGAATCTTGTCACGCTGGTCTGATTTTTGTCTCGTGTCTCTGAAGTTATTACTGTTCGAACCCATCCAAACATTTGTACACTGTTTATTTTTCATCTTTGGGCTAAATCCTGCAGGATGTAGTCACACTGGCATTGCAGTATACTGTGTGACCAGCAGGCTGTGCTAGTGGGCTGATTGAATGTGACAGAAAAGTGGCACCTGCCATAGGACTTATTTTATGATGAAATTATAAACATGTGATGTATAAAAGTGACGTCTCCATGAAATCCCGCTGGGATTAATAAAGTATTTTTGAACTGAATGGAATTGAATGATGTATTCAGATGGATGCATATTTTGTGTACTTTTCTGTTGGAACATTACAGGGAAGGTAGAAATGGCACAACGTTTTTTTTTTTTTCTTTCTTTCTTTTCCCCTCAGGATCAAATGATAGTTCCCACTTTAAAGGGAAGTTCATGTTTTTTCTGCATTTTTCAGAGTAACAAATAAATGTTATATGTTGTCCGACCAACTGCATCAGGGTGTGTTTTGTTTCACTTCAAAGGGGATGTTAAAAATTGCAAAGAATGTCACTGCTAAATACTATTAATAAAGGATTAGTTGAAAAAACAAGTAAACTACCAGTCAATAATGCAAGTGTGTCAACCGTGGAGGGTTCTTGCAGCATTTAAACAGTCACACATGACTGATTCACAGGAAAAGTGTTGGGAGGAGTGCTGTTGGGTGAAGCATAATAAAAAGCTGCAATAAAGTTTTAGTGCTATAAATACCCTTCATTAAAATTATAACGTGTATTTCTTGTCTCATTTGTTTTCGCAGTCGACAATAATTACAGGATTGTTCCAGTTTATAGGTATAAATTACTTCCATATTTATGATTTGTTTTCAATTATTAGTGTACTGTTATCAATAAAAACTATAAACTAGTCCCTCTAGGGCAGGGGTGTCAAACTCATTTTAGCTCAGGGGCCACATTGAGGGAAGTCTAGTCCCAAGTGGGCCGGACAGGTAAATTAAAAACAACTTCAGATTGTTTTCTTTGTTTTAATACAATCAATATAAAACAAGGCTGGAGCCTGAGGACAGTATCCAAAATAGTACAAGTACAACACCTGATGTGTACTTGAAAATTTGAAAAAAAAAAAAAAAAATCAACAAATAAAAAAAACATTCCTTAGTGATTCAAAGAGCTTACAGATCACATGGCAAGATCAGTTTCATGCAGCACTTAAAGTATATTTGACTCATTTTACTTAACACCTTTTAGCTTTCACCAGCACATCAATATCAGAAGTCACATCCTGAGTGGCGGCCAACTTTAGGATGTGATTCAAGTTCTTGTGTGAGCCTTGAGCGCAGCTTTGTTTTATTTATACTCATTAAAGAGAAAACTTGCTCACAAAGATACGTTTATTTTCACTCTACATTGTAAAGTATGAAAATAAAGTTTACACAACCATCTCGCGGGCCGGATTTAACCCGCTTGCGGGCCGGATCCGGCCCGCGGGCCGCATTTTTGACACTCCTGATCTAGGGCTTATATATTTAATCCAGTAGTTTTCTAATTTTGTCTTGATAACTAAAGAAACTTTTCAGATGTTTTGAATAAGTTATATATAGAATGGTCATGAAAAATTAATGTCTTGTAGATAGCCCTGGTTTAAATCTGACGGGACTGACAAGCTAATTGCTAGTCTGAGTCTAGCATAACCAAAGAGGAATTTGGGTATCACGTAGCACTTTGAGATTGCATCTGACCTATGAGAACCCACCCGATTGGCCAAACAGGTGAAGAGCTCTATTTGATTTGTTTAAAAAAAACATGCTTCCGTTTGATTGACAGAATGCGTTATGTGTAGCAAACATTTGAGCTGACCATTCGTTGTGGTATTTGTTTATGTTTATTCGTTTAGCAGACGCTTTTATCCAAAGCGACTTGCAATGTATAACCTATAGGGCATGTTGTGATCTGTGGGGGAAACCGGAGTACCCGGAGGAAATCCACGCATGCATGGGGAGAACACACAACTCCACGCAGAAAGGCCGCAGTCGAGCCGAGTTTCGAACCTGCAACCTTCATGCTGCGAGGCAACAGTGCTAACCACTGCGCCACCATGCAGCCCAATTTATCTGTTCTTTGCGATATGCATATTGTGCATGCTGATATCGCGATAACGATGTAATTACAATATGTGCAGCCCTAAGTGCGTTACAAATAAATTTTATTATTATCATTTCATTAACTAGTTTTAAAGGTACAATATGTAAGACTTCTCAAAACAGTCTAATGTCTTAATCATATTGGGAGGAGTGCTCTCATTCTCAGTCAGCTGGGTGGTTAACAGCTTTTCCCTTTCAAAAAGGTCAAAGAGGGATGTAGTCTTTGTTTACAATCTGTGCTAACAGGGTTGCTGAGTCTGCTGCAGCGTCTGCATTTGTAATTCGACACTGGCCTGCCAAATGCAGCAGTGTTTGGCAAAGATCCTAAGCCAGCAACAGGAGCGACCCAGAAGTTATTTCTTGCACCCCTAAAATGCCACGGCATCTTTTTGTTTTCCTATAATATCAGGTAAAGAAGGCTAGAGCCTAACGTTGAGATACCAACAATGAATTAGAAAAAGTAGTTGGCTCTAACAATATCTCGAGCTGCTGTTTTTCAGTCACCAACAACTCGATATTACAGTGAACTGTATTTAGCTACCTAACTTACTGAGTATGACTTGTATTTGCTCATCATCTAGAATCTTCTGGCTCTGACTGCCAACAACAATGAAACTTAAAACGGGAGTGAGAAAGTGACTGGTGTGCTTTGGAAATGGACTGCAGTACCTAATTCTGACCACAGGATGTCATCCTTACTTCATTCTTACATTATGTGTTTTTAAATGTCACAATTTGTCATTAATTGCATGGATTTTTTTTTGTGTGTGTTTTTGTGACAGAAGAAAAAATTCAAAATGTATGTTGTTAGGGACCTGGGCTTTGGGCCTTCTATGTAAATCCAGAAATGAGACTATTTATACTTCAGTTTAGCCAAGATTATGTAACACACTCCTACATAAAGGCGCCAGGTCATACCATCGACATAAATACACTGGACATCTCCTTTCCATAGGCTCCAATAACACGTTTTTGAGTTGAAGTGGGAGGTGGCCACCACCGCCATTTTGACCGTGTCACAGGTTCCGTCAAGCCCAGACAATTCCACAAAAGGGAAGAGAGGAGGAGCTGAGGGTGGGGCTGTAAGGCTGGGATCAACTGACGACACCCGGTCGAACTAGCTACAAGCTAACCTGAAGCTAACCCAAAGCTAACGCGGAGGTGGGAGCTAAGCTAATGGAGGTAGCAACCTAGCTACAACCGGAGTTAACTGTGCACAACACCAGAGCTTCTGCGTCAGAGATACGCTGGGCTGACCGCTGGGTAAAACCGGGTGGAACACAGAGGTCTCCGAGACCTCCACAAGCCGGCAGCCGCACAGCAGACAAGCGCCGCTGCGATCTGAGATGCGCAGAGCTGCTGCTGGGGAGAACCGGGTGGAAAGGTTTCCATCCCAGAGCTCCACAAGCCGGCAGCCCTCGCAGCACACAGAAGCCGCGATCAGACAGAGATGCGCCGAGCTGTAGGGAGAAACAGCCGGCATTCCGCCCAGCAAACAGAAGCCGTGAAGCCAGGGGAGAAACGGGTGGAAAAAATCGGTCTCCCGAGAGCTCCACAAGCCGATAGTCGGAACCCAGCTCCACCAACATGTTATATTTCAACCCATTTTCTAAAGTGCAGCATCATGTTAAATGCACTGGGTTTTACCCTATTACATTTAAATTTCATGGTTAAACAGTACATGTTAAAATCTAAGCTCAGCTCGGCAGTGACCTAAAATACATAAATATAATTTTACTTACCGAAAATAATGAAGTGGAGACTCCTTGGATGCTCTATTAGTGCAATTAATACCACATCAAGTCATTTTGTCCAACAATTGCACAAATAATATCCAAACAAGAATACACAAACACAGAGACTCAAAATCCCGGAACAGTTTCCAAGCCAGACCGAGGCTCTACTGAGGTCTTTCCACGGAGCTAGCTCTGTGGTCACGTGGGTCAGATACTCATTAATTATACAGAAATTTAGGCTTTTAATACACTTAAACAAAAGAGTGAGAAAAAAATTCACCCCCCTCAGAGTTGTCATGAGTGTAAACTAGATCATTTAAACAAAAAACATGTTCTGGTACCAGGCTGTAAACATGTGTATTTCTGCTGTGAAATTGATATTTTTAACATGGGAGTCAATGAGGATTTGCTCGCTTCTGACACCAGCCCCCAGCGGATGAGGGTGGAGCTGCAATTTATTTCCTTTCCGGGTTTGACTCAATTTTAGAGCTGCATTGTGGGGGCTTGGGTCATACACACCAAGTCATACATAAAGAATGTATAAGGCATTTGCAAACAGGAAGCAAGTCTGAACCAGTTCCACAACAAACCATTGGGCATGCGGTCATTACTAAGGAGTTTCACATCATTCTGCAGACAACTCTGAATTCAAATTATCAGACATGCAGTGTTACTCTTCATAAAAGGGAACTGGGTAACCTCAGAATTGTTGCAGGATGAGAAGAAATAAACATTTTGCTACTGACTGAAGGAATACTGTTTACTTTTTAGTGACAGGTCAAAAGAAAAAGAAAATAAAAGGTCTGAGCAAGAAAAAACACAGACAAAGGAACCGTAAGACAATATTTTAAAAATATATATCAAAACGAGAAAATCTGAAAATATATCAGCAATATTTACACCAGATCTGATCCGACAGTTTGGTTGTGTTGAGTTATTTGTTAGTCCTGCTCTCTTCGGTCCTACCGGTCGTCCACAGCAAGGAGTTAAAAAGCTTGGGGGAAAGGAGTTCCTGAGTAAGATGATATAGGTTTAAAATGCACTACTTAAATATTACAAATGATTGAATTTTGAATAAAGTGTTTGTGACTGGAACTGAGTTTTCTTTTTTCTTTTTCTCACCGTGGTGACTCCGTTTAGAGGTCTTTCAAACCATCTTTGATACAGCTGCTGTCTCTTTATCTGTTGTGAACTGAAAATGAACCGGTTACTATCGACGCCATGTTTGTTTTGGTTGTGTCCACAAACCCAGCTCTCTCTCTCCGGTCTGAGTAGTCTAGTGCGCCCCCTAGTGGAACACTCCAGTACAACGTGCTGTCCAGTGCAGTGCTGTGTAGCAGCCAAGCCCTCATAAAATTCTGGTATGAAATTGAAGCCAACGCGGAAGTGAAATGAACTGCAGCTCCACCCTCATCCGCTGGGGGCATGGTGTCAGAAGCGAGCAAATCCTCATAGACTCCCATGTTAAAAATAACAATTTCACAGCAGAAATAAACATGTTTACAGCCTGGTACCAAAACATGTTTTAGGTTTAGTAGATCTAGTTTACACTCATGACAACTCTGAGGGGGGTGAATTCTTTTTGTCACTCTTCTGTTTAAGTGTATTAAAAGTCTAAAATTCTGTATAATTAATGAGCATCAGACCCACGTGACCGCCGCCTCAGACCCACGTGACCACAGAGCTAGCTCCGGCAAAAGGCCTCAGCCTGAGCCTCGGCCTCGCCTGAAAACTGTTCCGCGATTTTCAGTCTCTCAACTTAGACCATTAAGTGTAGCATTTGTGTGTTCTTTTTTGGATATTATTTGTGCAATTGTTAGACAAAATGACTTGATGTGGTATTAAATGCACTAATAGAGCATCCAAGGAGTCTCCATTTTTTTCGGTAAGTAAAATTCTATTTATGTATTTTAGGTCACTGCTGCTCTTGCACTAGCTGAGCCTAGATTTTAACATGTACTGTTTAACCATGAAATTTAAATGTAATAGGGTAAAACCCAGTGCATTTAACGTAATGCGGCACTTTAGAAAATGGGTTGAAATATAACATGTTGGTGGAGCTGGGTTCCGACTATCGGTATGGACTCCCTCCCTTCACCGGCAGCTCGGCGCATCTCAGGTTGCCGCGGCTCCTGTCTGCTGCGTGGGCTGCCGACTTGTGGAGCTCTCGGAAGGAAACCGATGTTTTCCACCCGGTTCTCCCCAGCGGCAGCTCTGCGCATCTCTGATCGCAGCTGCGCTTGTCTGCTGTGCGGCTGCCATCTTGTGGAGGTCTCTGAGACCTCTGTGTTCCACCCGGTTTTACCCAGCGGTCAGCCCGTCGTATCTCTGACTCAGAAGCTCTGGTGTTGTGCACAGTTAACTCCGGTTGTAGCTAGGTTGCTACCTCCGTTAGCTTAGCTCCTGTAAGGTTATGAAGTTCATTATTTTCAGCTCCACACAGCTGTCCCCTGTGCACAGTTACACCCGTGTATGAAAACGCCAAGGTCGGGTGTTCCTCAGACTGTTTACATTCCAGGAGAAGAGTCCGAAGGAGAAGAAGAACGCTTTTCAATAATCAAAGTACTTAATTTGTGATTAAAGCTATTCGAAACAGATGTTGATCAATAATAATCAAGTGAATGATCTGTGAAATAAATATGTCATGATTTATGTTTAATGAAAACAGGACTATTACACAGACAGACTGATTCTCATCTCCATAGAAACGCATGACACATTGTTCCAACCAATCAGAGCTTTCGGCTGCCGCAGGAGAATCTGGCTTGTTGACTTAAAGTATCCAATCCGCTTTACTAAAACTTTCAACAATTCAGAGATATAAAACAAGGCAACGCCATTTTAAAGTCAGTTCCATTTTGACTTCAGTTCTAGTCACCGTCATCCTAAAGAAAAGCACAGCCTGGCCAGATGTGTTTTCGTCTTTAAACTAAGAACTGTGAAGTTGGAGATTTTCGTCGTTTAACAACCAGACGACGTCCTTTCAAAATAAGAGCACCTGCTGATGCCGCCGAACGGTACCGGGGTCGACCCTCCAGACGGGCTTTGAAACGTTGCGACCGCTGCACCGACAGCTCCAGCGTACATCCGAGGTTCTTGGACCTGGCATTTCCTGATCTACCTGGGAGGCCCCCCACTGGGTACGTACACAGCAAAATAGCGGCTCATGTCATCACTTTATAAGCCTCGTGATATCTAGTCATAACAAAGACTACCAGATTCAATGACGTCATCCTAAAGAGTCTGAACCAACCACACACACACACGCACCAACACAACATCCACATCCATTTTCATCCATCACAGAGTTAGTCCTGGTAGATTGTTTAGAATTTATAATTACGAAATTAAAGATTCTCAAACGATCCCATCTCTCTCTCTTTTCTTGTCTCAAAGTCAATACAGAGTCGTCGTCGTCGTCTTCCTCCGCTTATCCGGGTCCGGGTCGCGGGGGCAGCATCCCAACTAGAGAGCTCCAGGCCGTCCTCTCCCCGGCCTTGTCCACCAGCTCCTCCGGCAGGACCCCAAGGCGTTCCCGGACCAGATTGGAGATGTAACTTCTCCAACGTGTCCTGGGTCGACCCGGGGGCCTTCTGCCGGCAGGACATGCCCGAAACACCTCCCCGGGGAGGCGTCCAGGAGGCATCCTGACCAGATGCCCAAACCACCTCAACTGGCTCCTTTCAATCCGAAGGAGCAGCGGTTCTACTCCGAGTCCCTCCCGAATGTCCGAGCTCCTCACCCTATCTCTAAGGCTGAGCCCGGCCACCCTACGGAGGAAACTCATTTCGGCCGCTTGTATCCGCGATCTCGTTCTTTCGGTCATTACCCAAAGCTCATGACCATAGGTGAGGATTGGGACGTAGATCGACCGGTAAATCGAGAGCCTGGCTTTCTGGCTCAGCTCCCTCTTCCCCACGACAGATCGGCTCAGCGTCCGCATCACTGCAGACGCCGAACCAATCCGCCTGTCGATCTCCCGATCCCTCCTACCCTCACTCGTGAACAAGACCCCGAGATACTTAAACTCCTCCACTTGAGGTAGGACCTCTCCCCCGACCCGGAGGTGGCAAGCCACCCTTTTCCGGTCGAGAACCATGGTCTCAGATTTGGAGGTGCTGATCCTCATCCCAGCCGCTTCACATTCGGCCGCGAACCTACCCAGCAAGAGCTGAAGGTCAGAGCTGGATGAAGCTAGGAGGACCACATCATCCGCAAAAAGCAGAGACGAGATTCTCCTGCCACCAAACTCGACACACTCCACACCACGGCTGCGTCTAGAAATTCTGTCCATAAAAGTGATTAACAGAACCGGTGACAAAGGGCAGCCCTGGCGGAGTCCAACCCTCACTGGGAACAGGTCCGACTTACTACCGGCTATGCGGACCAAACTCACGCTCCTCTGGTAAAGGGACTGAATGGCCCTTAACAGAAAGCCACCCACCCCATACTCCTGGAGCGTCCCCCACAGGGTGCCCCTGGGGACACGGTCATAAGCCTTCTCCAAATCCACAAAGCACATGTGGATTGGTTGGGCAAACTCCCATGCCCCCTCCATCACCCTTGCAAGGGTATAGAGCTGGTCCACAGTTCCACGGCCAGGACGAAAACCACATTGCTCCTCCTCTATCTGAGATTCAACTATCGATCGGACCCTCCTCTCCAGTACCTTGGCGTAGACCTTTCCAGGGAGGCTGAGGAGTGTGATCCCCCTATAGTTGGAACACACCCTCAGGTCACCCTTCTTAAAGATGGGGACCACCACCCCGGTCTGCCACTCCCTAGGAACTGCCCCCGATGACCACGCAATGTTGTAGAGACGTGTCAACCATGACAGCCCTACAACATCCATAGCCTTGAGATACCCAGGACGAACCTCATCCGCCCCCGGGGCTCCGCCGCTGTGTAGTTGTTTGACTACCTCAGCAACTTCTGCCCCCGAGATCGGACAGTCCATCCCCAGGCCTCCCAGCTCTGGTTCCTCCTCGGAATGCGCATTGGTGGGATTGAGGAGCTCCTCAAAGTATTCCTTCCACCGTCCGACTATAGCCTCAGTTGACGTCAGCAGCTCCCCATCCCCACTGTAAACAGTGTGAGCGAGTTGCTGCCTTCCTCTCCTGAGGCGCCGGACAGTTTGCCAGAACCTCTTTGGAGCCGATCGATAGTCTTTCTCCATGGCCTCACCAAACTCCTCCCACGCCCGAGATTTTGCCTCGGCAACTGCCACTGCTGCACCCCGCTTGGCTATCCGGTACCTGTCTGCTGCCTCCGGAGACCCACAGACCAGCCACGCCCTGTAGGCCTCCTTCTTCAGCCTGACGGCTCCCCGAACCTCTGGTGTCCACCAGCGGGTACGGGGGTTGCCACCACGACTGGCACCGGCCACCTTACGACCACAGCTAGCAACAGCCGCCTCGACAATCGCAGAGTGGAACAAGGCCCACTCGGACTCAATGTCCCCCACTGCTCTCGGGACGTGGTCAAAGCTCTGCCGGAGGTGGGAGTTGAAGACCGTCTTGACAGGTTCTTCTGCCAGGCGTTCCCAGCAGACCCTCACTATGCGTTTGGGTCTGCCAGGTCTACGCGGCATGTTCCCTTGCCATCTGATCCAACTCACCACCAGGTGGTGATCAGTTGACAGCTCCGCCCCTCTCTTCACTCGGGTGTCCAAAACATACGGCCGCAGGTCAGATGATACGACTACAAAATCTATCATCGACCTGTGACCTAGGCTGCCCTGGTACCAAGTGTACCGGTGGGCATCCTTATGTTCGAACATGGTGTTCGTTATGGCCAAACTGCGGCTTGCACAGAAGTCCAATAACAAAACACCGCTCGAGTTCTGATCAGGTGGGCCGTTCCTCCCAATCACACCCCTCCAGGTCAAGCTGTCATTGCCCACGTGAGCATTGAAGTCCCCCAGCAGGACAATGGAGTCCCCTGATGGAGCACTATCTAGCACTCGTCCCAGGGACTCCAAAAAGGGTGGGTACTCTGAACTGATATTTGGCCCATAAGCACAAACAACAGTCAGGACCCGTTCCCCGACCCGAAGGCGCAAGGAAGCTACCCTCTTGTCCCCCGGGGTAAACCCCAACACACAGGCAGAGAGTCTCGGGGCTAACAAAAAGCCAACCCCAGCCCTCCGCCTCTCACCCGGAGCAACTCCAGCAAAGTAGAGTGTCCAACCCCTCTCCAGGTCTCGGGTTCCAGAGCCAATGCAATGTGTCGAGGTGAGTCCGACTATATCTAGCCGGTACCGCTCAACCTCTGCCACAAGCTCCGGCTCCTTCCCCGCCAGCGAGGTGACGTTCCATGTCCCAAAAACTAGTTTTCTTGTCCGGGGATTGGACCGCCAAGGCTCCCGCCTTGGTCTGCCACCCGATTCACATTGCACCGGACCCTTCATGTTCCTCCTGCGGGTGGTGGGTCCACAGTTGGACGAGCCCATGTATCCGGTTCGGGCTGGGCCCGGCCGGGCCCCATGGGCGAAAGCCCGGCCACCAGGCGCTCGCTCACGGGCCCCAACCCCAGGCCTGGCTCCAGGGTGGGACCCCGGTAACCCTCCGGGCCGGGTACTCCGACTCTTCGTTTTCACCGCCATGAAAGATCCTTCGAACCGTTCTTTGTCTCACCCTTCACCTAAGACCAATTTGTCATGGGAGACCCTACCAGGGGCACAAAGTGCCCCAGACAACATAGCTCCTAGGATCATTAGGGCACTCAAACTCCTCCACCACGATAAGGTGACGGTTCAAGGAGGAGTGTTTAATTAAACTCCCTGATGATAAAAACAGCCTATTCTTCTGTTTATAAAAAGTGATCTACTTACAGTGTATTAAAATACAACTCTAGATAGTTACATCACTTCAATTCCATTACATATATGGCGAGCCTAGCTTGATATCTGCACAGTTTATTACACTTTGTGCCAATTTTGAGACATTTTATTTGGGATTTTTGTTCAGTGTGTGTTAGGGAGAGAAAAAAAGCGAGCGCTTCCTCATTCAGCTCTCAGAAAGGGGGGTGCACATTTATCACCCTCCAACAGGAGGCGCTGTTTCATCAAAACACCTTAAGTGCTGACGTGTGCTGACGGCCATTTTGAGGCCTACATCTAAGGGTAAACATTTCTCCTGTTTTATTACGTGGAACCGTCTGTTTATTGTTTGTTGCGGTGTTTGTGACACTGTGTGCATCCATTTGTGTAATCGGAGACAGAAGACTCCGTCGGAAATTTATTTCCGTTCGATAAGCGCAGGATCCGCGCTGTTCTTTGTCGGAATTCTCGTTAGCACCTACCGTAGCTTAACTTGCTAGGTAAACGCTGTAAGTCGGGAACTACCGCAGAGCGATACTGCATCCAGATTGCGTACGCTGTTGAAACCCTTTCAATCACGGAGCGAGATGCCCGTTGGTTGATCGAGGCAATTTTGAGACCTTGGTCGCTCCAGGGCGTTCGCTAGCATTAGCCGACGAGCTAACTAGCCACTCTCGGTGTGAAGCTCGGGAACGCGTCCCGCAAAGCTTTCTACCCGTTCCGACGCAGCGAAACTGCGTCCTTTAATCCGCTAAACCTTCCGGTACAGAGTACTTTAAGGTACTTTTAGCGGCGGTTCTGTAACACGCTGCGGTGTTTAGAATCGTGTGATTGCTACGGGGATCAAAGCCGGGTGTCGGATGACGCATGCGCGGCGGTCCGCCATCTTAGGTGCCCGACACGTAGCTCGACCCGCCATCTTGGGCAGGTCAAATGACAATGATATTTTTGGCATTATTGAACAATTTTGCCCGAAATATTCATTCACCAGCCAAGCTTCCCTGTAACTAATTCTTTAAAAATCTACAGGTAAGGTTGTTTCTAAATAAACATCTAAATCGAAGCTAAATAAAAGAGCAAATTAGTGAATTGGAAGACTATTTACTATTTTGGAAAATGGACTCAGAGGTAACAATGCAATTATCATCTCAACTTCAGGCGATGCAAAACACTTTCCTTCCAATGATGACTAACATGATGAACATGATCTGCAATCTTCAAAAAGACGTCGAGGGCGTCAAACAATTTGTGCGTGATTCTCAGGCGACCCGGTCAGAGACTCCGTGTTTGCCTGAGAAGCCGCAAACTGAGACTGAAATGCTGTAGGTTGATGTTTTCACAGGTTCTGATTCACAGGAGAACAACAACACCTCAAAGGAAAGCGACAACACCTCTCCGGTCGTTCCATCCGTGGCGATGTTAGGCGATGAACCCGCGGATGACAACCGCAGTACCACTACTGCTACCGCCGTGACTGAGAAAATTTTGCTTGCACCTCTGGTCGTGAGAAAGGGATCTAATAGGCCCGCAGTGGAGGTCACTGTAAATCAGAGACATCGCTGTGTCGCATTATTAGACACAGGAGCGGACAGCTCGCTCATCAGCGGAGCTCTTTACAGCAGCATGTGCGAACAAAGGGGGGAGGACAGCTCACCCCCCACACTCATTTCGGGCCCAAAGGATTTTGGCGAGTTCTATGGCGCTCCCTCGTCCGCGGCTGCAACGACTGAGGTCAACATCTCGATAGGAGGCATGTCCTTTAAACACCTCGTGTACATCAGCGAGGAGATGAGGATGCCCATGCTCATAGGGTTGGACTGTCTCCAACGCCTTGACGCTAGAATCAGCTGTGCGTCCGGACAACTGTTTGCACGTGTGAGGAAGCCAAAGCCGTACAAACCGTGGCCTGACACAGGCGGACGCCCTTCTGTGGCAAGTGTTTCGCGGGGGGGGCGCGATTTCGACCTCACCGCCTCTCTCGAAGCCACCGGGTAGACCCCCGGAACTTCTGTTACAGATTGAGAAGGTCATAGACCAAGCGGATGCTCTCACCAACGATGTCGAGCGAGACCAGCTAAGACAACTTTTGCTAAAGTACCAGGATTTTCTTTCACTTGACTCCTTGGACTGTGGTCTGACCACTATCCATGAAGTCCGGATTCCTACCAGGCCAGATGCACCGCCGTCCTTTGTGCGGCAATACAAGATTCCCCTGGCGTCCATAGAACCGGTCCAGGAAATCATTGACAGCCTCTTGGCTAACGGTGTCATTCGACCCTGCAACAGCACCTACTCGGCTCCGTTGTGGCCGGTACTGAAGCCTAATGGTAAGTGGCGACTTACCATTGACTACCGGCAACTCAACAAACAGGTCCCCTTGTCTAGGTGGCCTATGGCACGCCTGGAGCAGGAGCTTCCAAAAGTGAAAGATGCTAAGTACTTTTCCACCCTTGACATTGCGTCCAGATTTTGGACGATTCCCGTCCATGAATCGGACCAACACAAACTTGCTTTCTCCTTTGCCAACCGGCAGTACACCTTCACCCGGTGTCCTTTTGGTTATTCCAACTCGCCAGCTGAGTTCAACATCTTCTTGAACAAGGCCTGCCCCGATGCTCGAGAGCGTGGGACACTCATCTATGTCGACGACATTCTTATTCGTCGGCGTACGTTGGATGACCACCTGGCCGAGCTGGACCATGTCATGGGTCAACTCGCGGCGGCGGGTGCTAAGATCTCTCTCGCCAAGGGACAGTGGTGCAGGTCGCAAGTTCAGTACGTTGGCCTCCTTGTGGGACCACAGGGAGTGCAGCCTCAGCTTGGCAGGATTCAGGGTGTTGCCACCATCACACCTCCGACGAACGTCTCTGAACTTCGCAGCTTCTTGGGGGTCTGCAACTACTCGCGTCAGTTTGTGGAACATTACGCTGAGTTGGCACGACCTCTGACTAATCTGTTGAAGAAGGATGTGGCGTTCGAGTGGGCGGAGCAGCACCAGCAGGCCATGGATGACCTGAAGGCCGCAATGTGCTCGGCTCCGTGCTTGGCGCTCCCCGACTGTGACAAGGAGTTCCACCTCGAGGTTGGTTTCTCAGCTCACTGACTCTACCAGATTCATGACTGCGACAGGCGTGTCGTTGCCTATGCTAGTAAGCTCTTGACTGGACCTGAGTTCAAATACTCGGACTGTGAAAAGGCTTTGCTTTCCACCATGTGGGCAGTTAAGTACTTTGCGAACTACATTGGCGGACAGAAAATCATCATTGAGACACAGCACCAGCCGGTGACCTTCCTTAACAGTCAGCGCATCAGAGATGGTGTGGTGACCAATTCACGAATCGCTTCGTGGCTGCTGGCTCTTCAAAGCTTTGACATTGAGGTGCGCTACGCCCAGAACCGACGTAGCCCTCTTGGCATGGGTTTGGCTGCGTGCCAACATTGCTCGGACGACGCCATTGCGTCAGTCCCGCCAGCCAGGCCCCCTCAGGCTCTTCTGAACCACAACCACCACTACTACGACCAGTCATGCTGTGCGGGTTTACCGACCGTATACGTGGAAGGCAGTGCTTTTCGGCACGGTTCTGCGCCTAGGGCGGGTGTGGGTGTCGTCTGGGTAGACGGTGACCGCAGGGAGTCCCGAAGTTACTCTCTGGGTGAGAAGACCTCACAGTATGCTGAAGTAGCGGGGATCGTGATAGCGCTACGTAGCGCTAGGGACCGTGGCTTCCGTGAACTGGTGATTTGCACTGACTCGGACTATGCGCGTCTCAGTTTCTTATGTCATCTACCGACGTGGAAGAGTAACGGGTTCCAGACCGCTAGCCGGAAGCCCGTCAAAAATCAGGCCCTCTTCAGGGCGTGTGACATTCTGGTGACTGCACTTGACATGCACATTTACTGGCGTAAAGTCAAAGGTCACTAGGACCCCACCTCCGCGTTAGCTTTGGGTTAGCTTCAGGTTAGCTTGTAGCTTGTTCGACCGGGTGTCGTCAGTTGATCCCAGCCTTACAGCCCCACCCTCAGCTCCACCTCTCTTCCCTTTTTTGGAATTGTCTGGGCTTGAAGGAACCTGTGACACGGTCAAAATGGCGGTGGTGGCCACCTCCCATTTTGGCTTAAAAACGTATTATTGGAGCCTATGGACACGCATTGTCCAGTATATGTCGATGGTAGCAGCAAATATGTGAACAAAGATGCAGCCTACTGCCTGCGCCAACGTGAGGTGAAACAGCAGGTATATCAAGGTCCTTACAGGTGCACTGTTGTTGAAAAGACCACACTATCTGTTAATGGGACAAAAAATTGGAACAGTCTACCACTCATCATAAGAGACTACATACAGTTCCTTCAAATTCCAACTTAAACACTGGTTGATGACAAACCAAACCTGATTCCCTTAGTTGTTTATCCTCACACTGACGTACTGTATTGTGTGTTTTGCTGTCTTCTATTGCTCTTATCACCTGCTTATTGACTGCAAGTGTAAATTAACACTTGTGCTACAATCTGGCATATTTACTGTTACAATTTGTTGCTGAAGTTCATTAATATGCACTGTCCCTATTAAATAAACATATCAATCAATACATTTTATTGGCTTAGGATCTTTACAAAACCTTGCAGCAGTTTGCTGGTTAGTGTCAAATTATAAATGTAGCGTTGGCTTGCACAGACTTGATAACAATAAGCTCACATATAGTAAACAAAGAATATGTCCCTCTTTGGCTATTTTGAAAGGAGGACAAACCGACAAATCCCAAGCCAGCTGAGAATGGAACCTGTTTCAATGTAACCTACCTTCCAACGTGATTAAGATGATATAGGCTGCTTTGTTATAATTTTATAGCAAAATTCTTCCATGTTGTAGCTTTAAGTTACTGTAAAAACCAGATCAAGACCACAGAATGGCCAAAGATAATATTTTGATCATTATCTGGGCTTAAAATGGTCCAGTTCCAATCAAATAAATAAAGATAAATAAATGCTGACTATATATGCCATACAAAAGAAAACAATTCTACAACAAAGAGCATGATGGTTTAGAGTCTGTTGAAAAATAACCAAAATTGTTTTAACATCATAAAAATTATTGTATTTTATATAATGATAGCTGCTTTATGGAGTAAGGAAGTAATATAAATGTTTATGGTGACCAGTGTTTATTGGTAAACACTGAAAGCTCACCATGAAAGTAACTGAATGTGATTTTCAAAAAGGTGTGAAATGGTAAATTTGATATAGCACCTTCTAGAGTCCTGGACAAACTGAGTGGGGCTTGAACCTGCAACCTTCCGATCTCGAGGCAAGTACTTAACTCCTGTGCCACCATCACCCCAAGGTCTACAACTGGTCAGTTGTGCAAAATAGGTAAAGATGAAACATGGTATTTTATCTCCTATAACAAGAATTATATTCATAAAAAAGACATCACAATGAAGCCTAATGGACTTGGAGGTAAAAACAGTCGTGCAACATTAGCTTCAGATAAACAAAGGTCTTGGGAATCCTTCAAAACTAATGAACCATGAGGAGTCATTTAACACTCTATTCACAGACCCATAACAGTTTCACACTATGTAAATATATCCATGTGACAAAAGTCCAAATGGTAAAGTGCAAAAATTTTAAAGGCAAAGTATAATTCAGTAGTTATCTGTTTATTTTTGTTACAAACAGTTTCAAACACACACAAAAACAAAACTGCATTATCTCACGTTACAAACCACACAGAAGGGTCAAATATAATATTTATACAAGATGTTCAGGATGGTTTTTCCTCTGAAGTTAGAGAATAAAAGAAAAACACACATTTAGAAACAATCACTTCTTTTGTCTGCACTTTGTTGTTGAACATCCAGAGAAAGTCACAGAAGAGTAATAATTTGATCCTGTGAAATCAAATCCATTTACCCCGACAGCTGCAGTGTTCGTGAGCTTGGTGTCAGCTTGGTGAGTTTGAGCCAACTGACCCACGGTGAACAGCAGCGGCACCGCTTGGCTTGGAACCAGATCCTCATCGCAGCCTCCTCAGCACCGAGGCTGACTTACAGGGCGATGATGATCGCTCTCTTATTTCTGTCCTTCAGTTGTCGGCTCAGCAGAAACGCAGCAGCAGGAGGAAAGCAGCAAGAGGTGTAAGAAGATAAACATACAGAAAGAAAAGGGACACACAACTATAGCATCAGCATTTGCTGATGTGTGGACCAGTCAGAGAGCTCCTTGAGGTAGTTTGGACCAAACAGCTCACCGTAGCCCTCAGCGTGAGGAGGGTACAGGTTTTCATCAACTGCACCTGAAGAGCAGAAAACATCAAAAATATCAATTAACGAGATTTTTAATTAATTAATGAGATTTTCCTCCTGAAAGGTGCCACAAAAATAACTTTATACACTTTCAAATATTTAGTAAAAATTTACATCAATTTATTGGAAGATGTAAATTTTTAAAGTATAAACATTTGAGGGCAATATTTGAATTTAATTACAAAGTTCCTTCTTTTTTTTCTTTCATTAGCTGGAATATGGTCCTTTTGTATAAAAATAACATCTGAGACAAACACATAAATGTTTGTTTTTGAAATGATCTAGTTATAATTAAAACATTTTATTTTGTTTCTAAAGTATGTTTGATGGTGCAGAATTTGTGGCCCAAAAAGATCTTTGGTCACATCTAATTTCTAAAAAGTACGCAACAAATATGTGGAAATCGTACAGTGTGACTGGTCCCAAAGACTGTGCATCCTCCATTCTCTCTGCTCCAATGTCTGGCTCCAGAGGTCGGTGCTACTGAAGTGGTCTATCAGCTGTGGGGTAAAACCATGAGGTCAGTAACTGAGATCCAAAACCCAGCAGTATGTCTGTGATGTCTAAGAATGTTAAAAGTGCATTCTGTAAGAAAGAGGTAAGTATGGCATCATCTGGTGAAATTTGGTTACTGCAGCCCATTTTTAAACACACCCGTGACTGTCTCACTACCGTTGAGTTTCATGGCTGTTGCCAGTTACCGATCAGCAATAGAAGACTTCAGAGGATGAGCGAGGACAAGTCATTCACAGTAGATACATACATTTCCCTGTAATATCAAGTTCTTTGTAATTGAAAAAAAAACTGCTTGAGATATTTTTAGACCTGACTGTTTGTAATTCACCATTAGCCTTGTTAGGTAAACATTAGACTTTAGCCATCTTTACCCAATATTATAGTAAAACTATGATGTACATGGCTTCTTAGGGGTACCTACAAGAAATAACTTATGGGTCGCTTCTGTTTCTGGCTTATGGTCTTTACAAAACACTGCTGTGATTTACTGGCTGGTGTTGAATTACAAAAACCAGCGCTGCAGCATTAGCATGCACAGACTCGACAACCCGACGGGCTCACAAAGAGTAAGCAAAGACTAAATTTCTCTTTGCCTTTTTGAAAGGAGAAAAAACATTGGTTATGTATTGTGCCACCCTTTAAGACTGCAGGTCTCATTGGTTCTGAAGGATCTTTGAGCGCTGGTTACCGCTGCCTCCACTATCATTCATGGACAGCCAGTGGAGCTGGTTGAAGAGTATAAATATCTAGGGACCACCATTGATCACCTCCTGAAATTCGCTTCCAACACCGAGGACATCCTCAGAAAGTGCCAGCAACGACTCTACCTCCTGAGGAAGTTGAATTCATTTGGAGTCAGGAAGGACATTTTACTGACTTTCTATTATTCTTTTATAGAGAGTATTATCACATTTTCCATCCCCTGTTGGTTTTATTCTGTCAGCCTGCAGTATAGAAACCGTCTACAGAGCACCGTCAAGGTGTGCTCTCAGATCATTGGACTACCACTGCGAAGCTTAACTTCTCAATGTGACCAGCATACAGGAAGTTTAGCACAGAAAATCATTAAAGACCCATCACACCCTCTTCATATTGTTTTCGAGTGGCTGCCCTCCAAACGCCGACTTCAATGCCCATGCTGTAAAACACAGAGAAGTTCCTTTATTCCCAGAGCTGTGCTTCTTCTTAATTCTCAGTGCAGATAGGGGGAGTGTGCATTACTTGTATGTGTGTGTGCATGTAGATACATGTGTGTGTGTGTGTGTGTGTGTGTGTGAGTGAGTGAGTGAGTGAGTGAGTGAGTGAGTGAGTGAGTGAGTGAGTGAGTGTGTGTGTGTGTGTGTGTGTGTGTGTGTGTGTGTGTGTGTGTGTGTGTGTGTGTGAGCCAAAGTTTTAATCATTGTTGGTCATTCACATGTGAGGTTATGACATGAATGTGTATATAGGTTTTATGGGTTTTACAAATGTGTAATTTGGATGTGTTTTTAGAATTTAGAGATTTTAGTGCCGGCTGCTTCACAATGCTGTCTCGAATTGCCCCTCGGGGACTAATAAAGTTGTCTTGAGTCTTGAGTCTTTGGAGACTAGCTATGGTCCTCTGTCTCTCTTACAGGGAGCCTAAGTCAGGCCCATCTGCTTCTGGACCATAGGTCTCCGGAAGAACGAAAAAATGAATGCAAGTCAACGGGGCTAAAAACGTTATTTTCTAATTCCGCTTGTTATGTGCCATGGATTTCACATATGATGTCTGTGAATTTTAAAGACACATTTGATACCAAGAAAGCACTTATTTTTGAACGGGGGGAAACATTATTTTAGGTTTTGTATGAAAATAAGTGCAGGACTACAAATGTGCTTCATCATGTGACGTCACCGAACCAGACACAGAGAAAAACAGAGGGCAATGGCTGTAAGTTCAGCAAACTTCAAATTTTCCTTTAGGAGGAAACAACCACCATAAATCTGGCCATTTGGTAAGTAGCAGGCAACGGGAGAAGAGATTCTGTGCCGATGTCCAATTTGTAGTCATGCTAATTACAAACTGTTACAAGCTGATAAATCTTAAAGTGCATGCATGATCAAAACAGCTATAAATAATTTAAATTTAAATTGAAGCACAACGTATGTGAGATCCAGGGTGTAAGGCAAAGCGGATTAGAAAATAACTCTTTTAGCCCCGTTGACTTGCATTAATTTTTTCGTTCTTCCGGGGACCCATGAGCCGACCGGAAAGGGAGGAGACTTAGGCTCAACTAGTAGGCGGGCGTACACTGAAGGCTCTTCAAGATTTGTTGGCTTATGAGAGTTTAGCCAATCGGCGTTGGCCTTAAAGGGTAAAGCCAATGCGAAATAAAACTGACAACCCCCTAAACTGTTGAGAAGGAATTCTGTTTCAATGCAACCTTCTTTCTAACATGATTGAAACATTTGACTTTTTTTGTGATAGTTTTTCTGCAACATTCTTACATATTGTACCTTTAAGTTGATTGAAAAAAAAATCCTCAAATGTTACCTTGTGGACGGTCTCACTGTGTTCCTGTTCCTCTGGTTTGGGCTCCCACATTCCTGCACGACAGTAACTGTCATCTCCCTGTGGCTAACACAATACTCCAATGATAAAATTATTTGAGAAACATCTGCCTCACCATGTGGCTCAGTGCCGGTAAAGATGAGTTGTGTGCACGTCTCCACCTTCTGCGGTGTCTCTGATATTTGCCGTGTCGTTCCAGGCTGCCAAGTGTGTGAGATGTGTGTGTCATCAAGTTTATAATCTTGTAAACTCATCTGTCTTTCCTGAGGACAGCTGAACAATCGGAGACCTGTCATGGAGAAGATTAAGCAGAATTTATACATTTAGTGTTTAAATGTGTTTCTTTTTTACCCGTGTGTTCAGAAAAGTTTCCTACCTTTTCTCCTTCTGTGAATCTGAGAGTTGGGCAGGATCCTGTACACCCTGTATGCATTGGTGCCTCTCTTCCTGCTGTGCTCCCGCAGCTCACAAATGTCTGGTAAGGAATTCAGGGCACATCGGAAATTTGCTTTCCACGTCTTGGGGTCTGGTTTGTCTCTGCCTGGACGGTACCGCCCTGAAATGGACCAGCATAGAGACAGGGTGTTTGCTTGGGACATAATGAATGTGTCTTTAAACTTGTGGAACAGAAAAGTTTGTCTCTGAAGAAATCGGGGATTTTTGGGATGTCATTTATCTTTTTGTGGTGAGGTCCAATAAAGTCCAATGGAGACCTAAGAATTCAGGCATCAGCAGTGACCTTTAACCTTTTCATCTGAACTGCTGTGTTAACATTTTCTTTAAACTTTAGTTATTTTCTTTTTCTTCCCTTTTCCATTAATACATCAATTCTCACTTTAAGTAGGATTTCAGGTTTAGTCCTCAAGTGAGCTGCAAGTAATCAAAAATGTTCACCTGAACAAGAAAATCCATGTGATCAATCAGACACTAGACATCATTCGCTCTGTAAACTGACATTTGAACTTATTTCACCTTAATTTTTTTTACAAATGTTCGCCCTTTTTAAAACTAGACCAAAGAAAGGGTAAAAACAAAATCTCAATAAAGTGTCTACTCTTTCTCAAATTTGATTGATACAAAACATGTCGGCAATGTCCGACTGTCTGACGGGTTTTCTAAAACAGCGCATCCGCCCAAGCTAATTTTAATGTGCTTTCTTCTAATTTCTTCATTTCAGTAGCCATTAGTCGAGCGGGGTTTTGTCGTGTGCATCAGTGTAATCGGTCAAGCAGGAAATAACGCACTGACAAAAGTTCCGCTTTGCTTGAAGTATGAGCTGTGATTTAATTTTTCAAAAATGTTGTGTAGTTAATTAATCATAATTAACATGTTAAATTCCCACCCCTAATAAAAATTTAAAAGATGCCTGAGAATTGATATCTGCAGTTTAATTCAGCTGCAAAGTCTCTCATTTCCGGTAAACACTAGAGAATAAAACATTTTCTATAGGGAGCTAGTTTCCTGCAGAAACAATTTTAAAATTTCATATACATTTAAGTGCCACTAAATATGAGGAAACATAAATATTTAAGGGATGTGTCATGTCCACTTCCTGATACTTTTGTCCCTGACTAAACAGGGATTGTGCACTTTTTATTTTACCGTGTCCTGTCCGGCTGTGAAGCAATCAGAAATGATGTCTGAATGTCGAAGACAAGCCTTGCAGCTTTATTCTCACAGGTGGAGCGTAATAGCTTCTGCTATAATGCCATTCCTTATACCAAAACTTTATTAGTAATATTTTCGGTTGTTTAAAATATGACGGAGACATAAGTGTAACAGAAAGGGGGAGAGAGAAGGAAGAGATGGGGAATAGGGGGTTCACAAGAATGAATGAACAAGAATCTGCTTCTACACCTGCGTAGAGAGAGAGAGAAAAAAAGGGACACAAAAATACATCAAGACCAAAAGATATAGGGGTTTAATCTACATTAGCACGTGCCTGGATTTAAAAGTTCTAATCAGGACAAAACATTGTCTTTTGTCTCAAGCAACAAAAGCCTCCACACACACACACACGCGCACGCACGCACGCACACACACACACACACACACACACACAAACACACACACACACACACAGACACACACACACACACACACACACACACAAACACACACACACACAACTTCTATGATTATAACAAATAGCTCATTTGTGAAGTGATAGACCTGAATCATTCACTTATCTGTTGGGGAAAATAAGTCCCTTTTCATTCAAATGCTGATGAAACACTTTCAGTGTGCTGCAGCTTATCAAAATCAGATATAATGAGCTGGCGGTGCACTTACCTTGTTGAGTGTGTGCATTGGATGTGATTGATTATCACATTGGAATGATTTGGTTTTCAACAAAGTTAAAGCAATAAAATTAACGGGGCGTTTAGAGACAGAGTAACGATCAACAGTGCACAGGAAGCAGCAGATTTACACACATGCACCTGATGCTCATTTCAGTAGATTTGATACCAATCACTCAATCTTTATTTATATAGTACCTTCCACCGCCTTTGCAGGAGTACAAGGCGCTGAACATGCTATACACTAAAAACATAGACAACTATAAAAAGGACATAAAAACAACAAAAAACTAAAAGCAGCATATAAGATGATCAAATATAAGATATGATATATGCAGCACTTACTTTTATTATTATTAAAATAATTTAGAAAAGCCAGCTGCAGTGACAATGCAGAAGGTGCGGCATAAGACTCAAAGGCAGATGAAAACCTCAAAGTTTTCAATTTTGATTTAAAAGTTATCAGAATTGTAGAATATTTTAGAAAAGAATAGAGTCAAGTCAACCGAGTCAAGAACAACAGGTCATCCTTACTCATTCTGCAAAGCAAACCTTGGTCAAAATGACAATCCTTCTATCTTAGATTACAGTGACATCGTTTATAGGACTGCTTCCAAAAAGCTTCTTCATAAACTCCATGTCATTTATCACTCGGCAGTCCGTTTCGTCACTGGTGCCCCTTTCACTACTCATCATTGTGATCTGTACTCACTCGTTAGCTGGCCATCACTCCATTCCTGCAGGATGTTACACTGGTATCAGTTTATGTACAAAACAATCATCGATAGAACCACATCATATCTTCGCTCATTACTCATCACTTCCAACAACCAGCGCGATTTACCTTCCAGTAACTTCATCTCTATAGTTATTCCCAAAGCTCACACCTCCTTTGGCCACTCCTTATTCCAGTTCGGTGCTTCCAACGACTGGAATGAGCTGCAAAAATCATTAAAACTCACTATGTACGTTCCATTATCTACCTTCAATACTTCATAAAAATCAATAGTTTCTGATCAATGTGCCTGCTTCTAGATTGTTTTAAGTCTGTTAGGATTGTTTGAGAATGAGTTTTCAATTGACTCAACAGGTTAAATAAAGGTTAAATAGAATAGAATAGAATAGAATAGAATAGAATAGAATAGAATAGAATAGAATAGAATCCATCAATGGGGAATTGTTGGTGTAAAAGCAGCAAAGTAGAATTTGGAATAAAAGGCTGTATGGTGAATAAAATATATATGCTACGTAAAAATAATTAAAATATTTAACTGAAAGTACCACATTTACAATAAAACGGTGTGAAAGACTATAGCAGAACTGTTACAGGGGTTAAACCATGAGTGGAAAACCGAGCAAATGAGACATGAATGAGTGCAAATAGAAGAACGACAGAAACTACTGTATGAAAATCTCACAAAGCTGCAGGAATGCTGAAAGGAATTTGATTCCTTCTGTGTGCAGCATAGTGGCTAAAAGCATCTTCACCCTGTTTGGTTCTGACCCGGGGTTCCACCGGCTGACTGCTTTGTAAGGATCTCAGAAACCTGCTGGGTGCATACGCTGCAGAGATCTATGTGTACAGGTGAAACTGCTAAATTTAGGATATAGTACAAAAGTCCATTTATGTCAGTAATTAAACATAAACTAAGAGACCATCTAACCCTCCAAACAGTCAACGCCGCACGGACGTGCAGATCATATATTGAGTCTGTCCGTCCAGACCACTTCTGTAGGACGTCCAAACTAAGTTTTTGCAGTGAGAAAGGCCCAGGAACCCTTTGCAGGTGTTTTTGATGCATTAGCTGATTAGAGTGTGACACTTTGTGTCTACAAGTTTGAATCTTTCCACAATTATCTAACTGTCTGAGATTCTGACTTAGGGGTTTTCATAAACTGTAATCCATAATCATCAATCAGTTATGACAAATAAAGGCTTGAAATATTTCACTTTGCACGTAATGAGTCTATCTCATATATTAGGTTGACTTTTAAGTTGAATTACTGTCATAAATGAACTTTTGCACAATATTCTAATCTTTTGAGTTTCACTTGTATTTTAGGGAGATCTGACATGTGCTACTGAGTGATTTATAAACTAGATGTAGCACTTTGAAATCAAGTATTTAGTTTACTGGTAACAGAGTGGAAATTTAAGAACAGGAGAGATCTTCTTGGTCTTCTTGGTTGTTGTTAAGACTCCAGCAGCAGCAATAAGCTGCAGTTGCAAAAGTCAAAACAAAAGTCACTTCAAAGCAATGCAAGTCCTCTAAGTATGGTCATATATTCTGTGCTGTATAGTCCTGTTTATGTCTGGGAATATGCCATCTAAAATTCTTTCAATGTGCTCAGCTGCATAACAAGTCCTCTTTGGAGTGCATGACAAGTCCTGTGGAAATCATTAGGGATGCACTTTGACAGCAACACGATCTTCCTGCACCCCCCACCCCTACTGCAAGTAGACTGGAGCTTTCCCATGGAGTGATGCCACAGCTCAATATGAAACACAATTTTCCCATGACAAGAGGACAGAAAACGTACTTTGTTCTGTACGTGCACGTGTGACTTTAACAAGCTGTGTAGGAACAGAAATGGAACTCATCTCCTTGTAGGGGAAAGACATTCTGTGGATTATGGATTTTTGTCCCCCAGCTACAGTGTAATTTCATCTCTAGTTTGCAAACATTACTCAGATGTATTCCCTGATAATAATGCTCCGACTGCCACAAAATAAATCAGTTAAATAACCTGGAAGTATTATCTTTGGCTGCACATAGTGCCAAACTCTCAGTCGGCCTGGTTTGAACCACAGAGATTCAGAGAATGTGTCTCTTGGTTTTCCTTCTACGAAATGATTACTATTGTTTATCTAGTTTAGACTTGTTCATTGGACGTTGTGATGTATTGCCTGTAGTTGGAAAGGGATTTACTCACAGGAATGTGGAAGTTCCAGAAAGACCAATCCATAAGATGGCACTTCAGTGGAAGTGGCGTCAAACGAGGGAAAAAAGTCAAGGGGTAAGGTTGATTTCTTTAAAGCGACACCATTTAATTTTTATATCATCTTCCAGAAACTTGATATTAGCTCATCTAAGAACATATTCAAGAACGTAGAAATAAAAATGAAAGTTTTACAATTTTTTGATAGTCTTACAAGCACTTTATCTCTAAATGATAGTTTGGGGATTTGAAGTAGCTCAAACCGATCCCCTACCAGTCATGCAGGAAAAACGGAAAGATCTGATCAGTCTGCCAGGGAACTTGTGTGCATGTGAGATAAATATAACTCTGTCAAAAAAATAGTCTGTGTCATTAAACACCCTTCTACATTATAGTAACCCCCCCCCCAAAAAAAAAGATTTTTGTGTGTTTGGATTTGCACACAACTCTATACATGTGTCTATTTCTTTATTTAGCAACAAATGTTTTCAAACAGTTGATGCTTTGCTTATTTTTGCCTTAACCCTTCCACTGTCCTATCAGGGGGACCCCTCCAGGTAACCCTTGGCAAGGGTCAAGTGGTGCACTCCTAAAAAAAATCTAATAAAAAGCACCTAGGGCTCACCTGACCCCTTCAATAATGCGGGAGGGTTAATAAATCTTAGTTCTGCACTACAAACAAGTATGAAGGTTTAATTGTCTCATAAGTGAATTTTAGATAAAAAGTACGAAGTTTTACCTGCTTAAAAAGAGACAATCACCCTCACTTAAAAAAAAAACTTGAAACTTTTTGAACTTAAAAAAATCCTGTTGAGATAAAAAATTCTTGGGAAGGACGGAGACGGGAAGGCCGAGATGGAACCAGCAACCCTCCACAGTCTTCTCCCTAACCAAAGTCACTTAAATATATAGATTTGAGCAAATTTTACACAACAGGGTTATGTATGTGGCATATTGTATATATCTGTGAAATATTTGGTCATGCAGCTCAGACGTATTCCAGCAGTTGGATGTGTCCATGTTTTTCTCAGCATGCTCCTATTGTATTCATTACCAATAATATATCTTAATATTTGGCCAGCCGGATGGATTTTGTGCAGTGGATTGAACTGATTTGATAAGAGGCCCCACCAGGTGGGAAATAAACAGTCTGTGTTTCTTACCTGTGTGCATGGCCCAGCTCCTGAAGAGTGTAGCATCCCGGTCGATGCTCCATCCGTGACGGGCGGCGTGCTTCCACGGGATCTGGAAGATGCGTGCTGACTAGGATGTGATAAAACATTAGATTTGTCAACATTCTTAAAACTGAACAACACAAACCTAAACATGCGGGTACACAGAGGTGAGAGCTCTGATTGGAGCACAATGGAGGAATTTTACCTGGTCCAGCCAGCTGACACCTGGATACTTCCCAGACTGAATCTGCTCCTCCAGCCACGGTCTCAGCCTCTGCCGACCTGGCTGCTGCATCCTGTAGCGTTTCAGGTGTGCAAGAGAATATGCAAGCGTGACAGGCTTCACGGAGGTTTGAGCAATAAGAGAAAAACTTTGTATGAGTCTAGATTAAATCAGAAGTTACAATGAAAATGCCATCCTTCTCCAGAAGCGTCCAATCAAAGCGAAGCTCATGGTGAAGTCACTCCTGCTCCTCCTCTATTAACCTGTAAGTTACTGTTAAGTGGGCTCTTGTTGAAGGAGGTGTTGGGAATGCTTGAGTAAGGAAGGGGTTAAAGTCAAACCTGTTGGTTAAATATGTAATACCTTGTTTTGTTTAACTGCCACATGCTGACTAGTAACACAATATGCAAATTGTGTGAGGCATGAAGCCATTTTTGATATGCAGCAGGAGTCCATGCGGCAGCAGTGGTGTGCGTGTGAGAACGTCGGATGGAAGCAGAATAAATGTGATACGACACCAGCGTGACACACGAGACGGCTTCACGTGTTGCAACAACGCTGTACTAGAACTTATTAAACAGTACTTATAAACCTTCATCTCCTGTTGTATAGTTTTGTAATAATTAAATCTGGACTATAAAGATGAGTTATATTAAAAAACAAAGAGGAGGAAATAGTTTAGTAAAAGTTTAATCGGAACTTCAAACATCCGTTCATCCACTATTGATTCCCACTTATTCTTGAAAGGTCGCAGCATGGTGGCGCCGTTCTCCGGCAGTCATTGGACAAACAGATAGGGACAACACTGGACAAAAAACACACGCACACACACGGAAAAATTAGGAACTTTTTGAACAGTGGAAGCCGGGGAACCCACACAGAACCCTCGCAACCTTGCAAAAAGGGTTGGGATTTGAAGCCAGGAGCTTCTCACTGCAAGGCACCGGTGCCACCAACTGTGTCCCGGTCCAGCCCCCACCTTTTACAAAACCCGTCCAAAAACAAATGAAGAAATTATGGTTTCGTGCATGTTAAATGTTGTCAACACATCGGTTGTTTTCCGGCCCTAAGATTACAACAGCAGAATTCTGTTTTCTTCTTGTTTTTGAAGAAAACTCATTGCCCAACTTTAACGTTTTAAAAACGTTTTATTAGAAAACATTTATTAAAATTTAGATTTTTGCATCTTCATGGAGGACAAAAACAGCCTCTATTACATAAGTTAATACTTTATATATGTATGTATATATATATATATATATATATATATATATATATATATATACTTAGATAGATAGATAGATAGATAGATAGATAGATAGATAGATAGATAGATGATAGATAGATAGATAGATAGATAGATAGATAGATAGATAGATAGATAGATAGATAGATAGATAGATAGATAGATATAGTAAAATGCTTATGAGAAACTGGCAACACTTTTGCAATAGTCCTTGTCAACACCCAGAATCATGGAATGGTTTCAGAACATTTGATGCAAATCATGAATTATCATTAAGCTTATTTTAACCAAATCTAAATAAATGATTAGCATTTTTGACAGAAGTGCCACTTCAGTTACACTGCAGCACTTTTCCACGTAACTCTATATCCTTTTATTCTTCTAGCTAAAATGTGTTGTTTTCCTGTAACACACTGGGCGGGAGGTGACGCGTGCAGATTTCTGTGGAAATGACTCAACAGCTCCTGGGAACAACAATGAGGAAGTAGTTTCACAATGACAATCAGCAAGAGCTGAAGCGTTACGGCCAGTTTCGGTTAAAGTTCAAGCATCTTCTTTTTTCACACTCACAAGGATGAAACCTGATGATCAGATGCTTTTCAGGTTTTTAGCTTTAAGATGTTCAAATGATTCTTCAGTCTTACATTGGTTTTCATACATGTTTTATTTGTTTTTACACAATGTAAAAAAACATTTTGCAGGATTGAAAATAAAATAAACAGGATTAACACTGCTTTCAAACCACAATTTCTAAACTCTCAGAGCTGAAAATGCAGCACAACTCCTTCCACGGTGCCGTAATTCTTGGCACTTTGTGGTCTCCTACAAAGTCTTGTAACAAGCTGCGTTTTTTCTGATCATTGGCCGCTGCTTTTTACATCACACCACCTCTCTCCTCGTCCACTGAATGGCTTAAATGATGGCGTACTTTGATAGAATACACATTATTTTAATGGTACTGATGTCTGTGGGTGCCTTATGTAGGTGCCATGTGTCTTGCCCATGTATGTCTGATCTCTGAATTGTGTGTAAGGAAACTCTAATTTCCCTCTGGGATTAATAAAGTATTGATTGACTGATTTATGGCGCTACTCAGTCATGCGACTCACTGCCGAGACTGTTGTGATAAGCTGAACCAAAAAGGCTAAGATGACTGAGCCAACAAATTATCCCTGTCTCCCCCACTCCCAAAAATCTCCCAGAACTCCTGTAGAAGGAATGCAATTATTGTAAATATTCTGGTCTGTCTTTGACCTAAAGAGGCGTTTCCATCAGTACTTACTCAGCACAGTTCAACTCATGTCGACCCAGTTTCAAGCCTTTTCCATCAGTAACAGGTCTGTGGTTGCCAACCCCCTTTTCAGTACCCGTTTAGATGCGGAACCAAGTGTACCGAGCTGAGCCACAGCAATAGTGCCAGGATTTCTTAAAAGACGCTTCACTGTTGCTTATAGTAAATGTAAAGAGCTGCTAATCCTAATTGGGGTTGCTAAGCTGTTGCCTTAGCAACCCCAAGCCCCAAACGCATTTTCACTGACTGTTGGTCAACGATTGGCTAGGAGTCACTAATTGGTCCAAAGCTTTCCATCTACATCCTTGCTGCCCACAGCCTTTTCCAGGTTCAGAGTCAAGAAACCTCAAAGCGTGAAAAGTTCAGTCGAGTTGAGCATCGCCGAGTAGTGGAAGTGCAGCATACGTGTGGCTTGAGGAGCTACACACAGTGATATTCACTGACCACGATCATAGAGCTATTATTAGGAATTATTGGGAAGATACAGGGAAACTGACCATTCATGTCAAATGGATGGAATGCCGGATTTTCAGAAGGTTGGAAGGAGTGTGGAGGGATCGCATTAAATTCCTTTGGATTTATATTAAAATGCTGATTGTGGTCATCTTTTGGCACTTCTGCCACTTCTGACTGACACTGACATGGCTTGTAACCATCCTCCATGGGAATAAATCCATGTGACGCTGCAGGCAAAGGGCCATAGGTGGGGTTTTTAAATTTCAGCATTTCATCTACTGAGCCAGGAAAACAAGGGAGCACATTGGACAACTCATTAGACTCATCTACTGACTCAAACTCCTTTGAGGTGATTGAGCTGGTGGAACTGGATATTTTTTTCTGGCAAGATGAACTATTGTGTTGTGGAGGAAACAAACAACCCCTTTTTTCTAGATCTGTCACAATGCCGCTTGTGTTAGAAGAGCAAAGAGAGTCTGAAGCGCTCTGCCACTGACCAGAACGGTTGGGAAGGAGCAGAGAATAGGTTTGATTGAATATGGATGATGAACCAGAATTTGACTGATCTTCTTTGGCAGAAAAAATCTCTGGCTGAAGATTTAAACCAAATTTCCTGGCCAGGTCTTTCTGGTCATGTTGTATCCTTTCAAGAATGTGTTGGTCCAGCCTCAAACATCCACTCAAAAGAAGAGGATCTCTTAGGGCACCACTTCCAGCACCCATAGTATTGAACCTGAAAACAGAAATATGGTTTTGTAAAATCTCTGCATTCAATCTGTGGATAGAACATTTAGAAATGTGTCTGTGTGTACGCACTCTAGCTCCTTATCGAATGATTTGAAGTTGGATAAATCACTTGATGTGATGATCTGGAACGAGAAAAGCATCAATTCTCTGATCCTGTTTCACAGCGAAACACCTTTACGGTGACTTTGAGCCGTTCAAAAGCCTCGCTCTTTCGAACGACTCTTTGAGGTGAATGGCTCCCAAATGAATGGCTCCCTTTAAAGACCCATAAGTCCCATCACTAGTAATGATATGCTGACAAGAGCCCATTTGTAGGGAGAACCCATGGCTGAAAGGACCCCCCCCCCCCCCCAACTCAAAGTTAATATTAATTTTTGCATTTGTTTTTGGATAGTTGATTAATCAAAAGCACGCAAGAACTCCAAAAACGTACCTGTGGCTTTGTTGAATGGGTCATGGTAAGTTTCGGCTTCGGAATATTGTCCCACCAATTTTCCTTCAGCCTATAACCAAATGAACACACAATCCAGTTACATTCCTGAGCTAATAACACTCGACAAACAAACAGATGCAAATGAATTTTTATCTGCAGGACTTACTTCACATAACAGAAGTATAAAGCAGTGATGATGATGACTGAGAAAACACTGAGGCCAAAGATGAGCCCGTACAGAAGAGTGTTATAAGATGCAGCTAGAAAGAGATGCAGATGTTTACAAGTGAACCTTTGTACAGAACAAACAAAGCTAACAAATATGTTTATGTTTGGGGTGATGGTGGCAGAGTTGTGCAGTTTGTGTAGTCCTGATAAAGTAACTTAACCAGTTTACTAATTAGGGATGTGTATTGGGGGAAATTATGGCGATACGATACGTATCACGATACAGGGCAGACGACACAACATATCACGATATATTGAGATACATTCGGTCAGACAATATTAGTGATTTTTTTAGACTGAATTTGATAGGAGAATTCAATAAACAGTCCAAACTGATACGTTACATGTTTAACATGAGGTATCTGAACCATAACCATAACATTTCAATGGTGGAAACAAAACCCACTGCACACTGCTGCCAACTAGCGGTCAGCGTTTGAATTGCACCAAAAGAAAAGAAAATACATAAATGTTTGCATGTAAATTCTTCCAAAAATTAGATACATGGCTTTTTAATATCAATATAATATCGCTGGAAACAATATCACGATATATTGCCATATCGATTTTTTCTAACATTCCTTTTACTAATATTGATTTTTGATATTACACATTATGGTTTGACATGTAAAAATCCTCTTACATGTATGTAAAAATAAACAACAATATGAGGACACTTACGGGTCTTAAATTCCCACTCCTGGCTGCTGTTGCTGAACCTATTACTCTGAGAAGAGAAGCTTCTCAGGCTGACCACATAAACTGCACCTGGATCCAGATCTTGACCATTTATCTCGTGGTACTGAAGCCCATCGTTTTTAGCTGGTATGATACGTTTAGAAACCTGGAAGAGAGACATAAACGTTTATTAGTGAACATGAATTCTCCAGGATCTCACTCGGGGAATTGCTCTTACCTTTTCTGTGTCTCCTTTTTTACATAAAGTAATTTCTGTTTCCTCTGGGTTCCATGTCTTTCCATCCATGTTTGTGATCCACCTGACCTGAAAGTTCCCATTGGATTCTTTCACTGACTTGATTGTCGGAGCTTTGGGTTTAACTGTATTAAAAATAAGAAAATAGTTCAGTTGGTGATTGTTAACATGTTTTTAGTCTATGAATCTAACAGGAATTTTACAAAACTCAACCTACAGCTCTCTGTTACGTAGAAAGTTTTCAACGCGCTTTTATTGTTGACTTCTGCAGTAAAATGTTCTCCATAAATTAGCAGAAATTCTGCAGCACAGCAGCACTGGTCACTGCTGCACTGTTGGAGAGGGCAGTCATACTGTTTTCTGTTGAGAACAGGACATTAAACACATTTAGTAAAACAGAAACAAACACCGTAAAGGTTAGATTTAAAACAACCTAAATAAAAAAACTCACTTTAAATGCTCAGTAATGATCAGACTGTTTTCAGAGCAGTTTTGAGATTTTAGCTGACAATAGATCCTCTCAAAGTCATGGCTACAGTCAAAGACCGCTGCAGGATTTCCTGCACAAATAAACGGATAAAATGACCAGAAAATGACATTTTTTTTTTTACAATCAAATAATTAAAGGATGGGGTTAATAAACAACTGCCTGCTGCTGGACTTACCAGAGATGAATTGCGCAGCCGCAAAATATCCAAGGAAGATTAGGAGAGAAGCCATCTGCCTGAAAAACCCCGAGAAGAGATGTTTTCATTTTTTAGCCGCGCAGAGGTGATCACTCAGGTTATTAAAATAGGTTTAAATTTATTTAAATCACCTAATTGCTTCTTTAGTTGTATAAAGGATCCAGTTCTTCTCTTTGAAGGGCGAGAATCCGCTTGAGCTCATAACAGAAGAAAAATGTGCGCATTTCTTCTTCCTGCTTCGAGTGGAAAGCTTTACTGGATCTGTTGCGCCACCGAATAAGGAGGAAGTCACTCCCATTTCCACGTCTGCTGGAACATTCAAGTCCTAGACGTTCATGTTTTTGATGTCTGGGTTTCAGTTTAACGCTTCAAAACTTTACGTATTCCTGCAGTTTCACAACAAAAGCGCTGTTTCGGTGTGCCAAAAAATACAAAACATGAAACATACAAATAAAAGGCAAAAAGTAAGCGCCATCCATGACCCAGGATGTGTTACATTAAATCAGACAATATAATTGGCACTTTGTTGAATTTAGACAAATTAGGAATTTAAACAGAAGTCACCCCAAAATCACCATTTTTTTATTTTGTTGATAAACTGTTTAAACGAGTGTGATAATGCTGTGTCGTCCTCATTTTTGGTATTTTAGTTCTTCCTATTCACAAATTCAGCCAAAAACCACCATTAAAACACATTTAAGCAGATGACTTTTGTGTATTCTTAGCTTTACAAGTCTTATTCGCTTGTTTTTTTATTTCAGTGAATTTGTTTTGGTCCTTAAAATGAACGAATGCACTGGATCAAGTTGTTTTTGATTTAAAAATAAATAAATAAACAAACAAATAAAAGCTCTGGCATTTATGTTTCAGTGGGCAGAATCTTGTCGGAGAATGGGGGCTGGAAAAACAGGGTTTTTTAATCATTAAAATTCATGATATGCAAATGGTTGCTTCTGATTGGCTAACAGTAATGTAACTCTTCCAGTGTGTTATTTTTCTCTTCAATTTTTTGGTAAAAGAAAAAAGTAACACTGATGCATTATCTCCACAAATAACACAAGCCAGAACCTGTTTTGCATAGCTGCTAATGATTAGCTTCTGCTAGTCAAGATGCCTCTGCTCCCTCCTGAAATAAACACAGCCTACTGTGGTTGCAAGCCAAGGTGGATGAGGCCATGAATGCAAATTTTCTCAGTGACGAAAAAAAAAAAACTGGCTTCTTCTGATGGGTTCCCTCCCATTTCTGTGGCTAATGCAGGCCATGGATGTAATTTTTTGAGGGGGACCCCTCAGGTCCTCATGCTGGTTGTGTCCCCAAAACTGCGTCCATGACACAGGAAATAAGGATAAAGAAAATGTTTACATTTAGCATCCATATGCAACGCAGAATTACCAATCTTATTTCTAAGCTAAAGTGTATTATATGTTTGCTAACCGAACAAGTTCTTTAAGAAGTTTAAATAATTCTTCAGTCTTAAATTGGTTTTGATATAAAATATGTTTTATTTGTTTTTACAGAATTAAAAATTATTTTATCAAGATATTTAATAAAAGAACAGATACAAAGTAACTGTATATGACGTGATCCGTTGAATTATGCGAGTCTGCTTTGGTCATGTATACAAAGCTCAAAAGCAGACACATGTCACCTGATATTTAAAATACTGAACAAACATATGAGTGTTTCACATTACTACAAATTCAACACAAAACAACTAATCTATAAGGTGCTCAAAAATGTTATATTGTCAAGATATCACAGGCTTTTTGAATCAAAACACAAGCACTAAATATAAAACATTTACAGAAATCACCTCAGTTTAGACATCAGCTTAAAGCCCATGTAAGTGTTCTGTTTTTTTCTGAGATCATGGCTTAGTGAGCTACACACAGTGATTTTCATTGATTGGTATTGTGGAGCCATCATTAGGAATCTTTTGGAAAATACAGAGAACGTGACCATTTATGGCAGTTAGATCATCTGTGGGGTTTTCGTCAGGATGGAAGGAGTTTGGAGGGATTTAATTTAATTTATTTTGTGTTTATATTCAAATACTGATTGTGGTCTCCACTTGGCACTTCTGCAATGACATCTGACTTAAAAGCATCAGAGCGATCTTCCTGATGATGAAATAGCTTTTCCTCCATTGTGGGCAACATGCCACAGGCTGTTTTTTTTTTATTTCAGCATTTCTTCTGCTGACAACTCACTAGTCTCATCGACAGTCTTTAATGCCTTTGAGGTGATTGAGTTGGAGTAACTGGATGATTATTTCTTATAAAACGAACTATCATGTTGTATCCAAACAAGCTGGTCGGTCTACATCCGTCACAATACTGCTTTTGTTAGATGAGTACAAACAGTCTGAAGCTTTTTCAGCCTGCCTCTGTGCTGCAGAGCCGTCTCCCTGCTTCTGACCAGAACAGCTGGGAAGGAGCAGAACAGATTCTTCTAATGATGGACAACAATCTAGAACATGACTGATGTTTTACTGAAGGTTTCTCTGGGTGACGACTCAAATCAGCTTTTCTGTCTGTCTGGATGCTTCCTTTCAAGTGGCTTATCTGCAGTCTTGTTTAACCCGGACACAGAAATTGGTTATTTACAATTTCAATACAGTCTCTTTTTAGAAATAAGGTTAGAAATGTGTTGGTGCATACGTACTGAAGCTCTAATTTGACTTATAAATCAACCGATTCAATGATCTGTAACAAAAAGAATAAAAATAATCTGAAGCCAAATCAAAATTAAAATATCTTTAAGACGATTGCGCTATGTTTCTAAAAGCGTAGAGTTTTAAAGATGCAACAATAATGAATGAAAAGTTTGCTGCGTGCAGTTTGGAGGGGAAATTTCTTTATCATAGAGTTTACCCAGTAAAGTGAGCACTTCCTCCTCTGATAAGATGGCCATCAACAGGATGCAGAGGTGTGGACTCGAGTCACATGACTTGGACTCAAGTCAGACTCGAGTCATTATTTTAATAACTTCTGACTTGACTTGATCAAATCTGTAAAGACTTATAACTTGACTCAGAATTGAACGCCAATGACTTGCAAATTGAATAGACTTGCATCTGTTGACTTGATGATGACTTGAGCATATTTGATATTTTAGCACAAAAGTGGCACGACATGGACAAAAATCATAAATCATTCTTCGTTTTGGATTTGATCTTGTTCTGCTAAATGCAGCAGCACTTTGTTTATAATCAGTTTCTGCTTGTTTGAGCAAATAAATGAAGCTTTAAGAAGCTTTATTTCTGGAATTTGTTTATTATCATTGTCATTAATTTGAAGTTGGACAGATGACTTGATTATGTAGCGTGGTTACCACATACTAGGATTTACCACTGTTTGCTTCAGTTTGTTTAGATCCTGAGAAAAGATCGAGCATTAGCATATGAACTTATATTATGCACAAATATTTAGGATATTAATGCAATCGATAGAAGTTCATACACTAACTATCTTGGTCTATATTTTAATCCAAAGATTAATGTTTAATTTAAGATAATTAAATGTAATAGCAAAAGTTTATTTATTGAATCAGAAGTTAGGAATCTTTGCTTATTCAATAACCAAAATATACACCATTCTGTGTTTCATTTAAAAGACGTCAAGTTTTTAAAAGTTAAGAATTTATTACTAACACTTTTAAAAATGACAACTTGAAATGACAATTTGTAACTGTCAATTTGAAACAGCTTGATATTAAACCTGTTATTAAAACAAACCTGTGTCTGGATGGAAAACTAAGGTGGAATGCGAGGTTTGGGATGCGTGAATGAATCTCAGAAGGTTTCTTTCTGAGAGAGAAGCACGTTCTGGATGGAAAACGTTGTTTTGCAGCTAACTCAGTTGTTTATTAGAGAAAACAGCATCGGACACCATCTGTGTGCTACATCACCCATCAGACAACCCTTTGTGTGGATCCGGAGGTCAAAGGAGGATGTTGTCAGCCTCAGGGTACTCGGTCCGGTAGAGAAGACCCGAGTGGAACCGACTCTCTGGTCCAGAGATGTCGCAGGGTACACAGTGTCGAGCTTGCGTCTGGCTTAACTCTGAAGGAGTTTTTGCGTCAGCTGGTTACAGATGCTTTATTCAAAGCAAGTCTATCGGCGTGACAGAATGCTTAGTAGAGACTTGGGTGGCCGTCCCTCATCTCCTGGTATGGTTCAAGAACTCAACTTACAGCTGCAGAAATTTGGTTTTAACAAAACCTCAGAACACGCCCTCTCAGCATCAGAAAGCTTGTTGTCATGAAGTAAAGGCATGTGAGGTGGTTAAACTTTACCCTGGATTCACCCTCTGCATGAGGTGGTTAACGTGCAAGATGACCTTCTGGTTTACTGAACACACATTACTGATTATCGTAATAATAATAATTATTATTATTACACAAAGCGTAATAAGTCATTTCAGTAATTAAAATACATTTATACTGAACCAATATGACTATTTATGATGATTGTAATACACAGTGATAAAGTCAAAGAGTTTATTAAAATTATTATTTAAAATTATTATGTTGAAATCTTGAAGTGTCCATCTTGGGACGAAACAGCAGCAGATAAAGATGTTGTTCCGCAGACATCACAGCTCCTGGCGGGTAATCTGTGGGACAAAGTTACAGTTCGACCCAGCTTGACCCAGCTGGGAAAGTGTGACCTCTGTCACAAATTAGAGGCCATTCATGACGCTACAATTATGACTTGAAAATTCAAAGTTAAGGACTTTGACTTGACTTGGACTTCCACATCATTGACTTTGGACTCGACTTGGACTTGGTCATCTTTGACTTGAACTTGACTCGAGACTTGACTGGAAAGACTTGTGACTTACTTGTGACTTGCAAAGCACTGACTTGGTCACATCTCTGACAGGATGTCCCAAAGGCTGTGTGTTTTCCTGCGTGTTATTCATCCCTTATTCACACAGTTGTACCAGTGCCAGTCATGGCACAAATCTAATTAAGTTTGCCAACGATACAACTCTGATAAGCCTTTTCCAAGATAGTGTGCTGCAACACAGTCAACTTGAGTTTCTAAAGCTGCAGTTCTATTAGTTTCTACTCAGCGCAGCTTGAATTGGTTCAACTCAGCTGTACATGGTGCTGGTAGTGTTACAAACAGCTCTAGTGTGTGCGCTTGTCATATCTGGTGTGTGTGTGTGTGTGTGTGTGTGTGTGTGTGTGTGTGTGTGTGTGTGTGTGTGTGTGTGTGTGTGTGTGTGTGTGTGTGTGTGTGTGTGTGTGTGTGTGTGTGTGTGTGTGTTACAAAGGTGGCATTAGGTGATCTGTATGAAACACAAAACACACACAACAATGACGAACATGGTAGGGATGTTAAAGATTCAGCTCAGTCGGTGGATTGAACAACAACAACAACAACAACAACAACAATAATAATAATAATAATAATAATAATAATAATAATTTTGATTTATGTAGCACTTTTCAAGGCAATCAAAGCGCTTTCCATTAGTCATGCCTGCCCACATTCATACACTGCTGCTGGGATTGATCCTGCTGCAACCCTCTGATTACTGGACATTACCCTATACCTCCTGAGCTGCAGATGCCCCGTGGACTAAGACTGAATGAACAATTCTCCAGATTATAAATAAGCTAATTTTCAAGGGAGACCTGGCCAAGAGGCAGCAAACGTTAAATTCACGGTGTTGCTGCTGCTGGCTGATGATTGGGGATTTGTGGTTATAAGCCATTTAATATGTGGATCTAATAAAGTTGCTTGTGAATCTTCTCCTGCTGACTTGTTGAACCTGGTTCCAAGTCTTGGCCACTTATCTTATTTTATAGTAGTAAGCATTTAATTTTCTTTAGCTGTTATGGCATGTTAAAACCTGGTGTGGAGAAGAAACATTTCTTCAGGAGAATCTTATCTGTAGTAAATAATAATTGTGACTTTACTCACTTGTACTTGTTTATACATAGTTTCTTCTACAGCTGCCAGAATCACCATTTCTCTCAGGTTTTCCGTTCGGTTTCTGTATTTTCACATTGACCATGAGGTGGCGGTAGTGTTGATTGAGTATGTATAAAAAACGGCGATTCGGCGAAGAAGAAAACCAAAACATGTCTTTCCGTTGTAAACAGCTAGCGTTAGCTGTTAGCCGGTGTTACGATGAAATATGTCTGTTTTTCTTTGTTTAGCCTCCTGGGTTAGCAGTTCTTGCGAGTAAAACATCACGCAAGTATTCAGAGAAGCGTCTCTTGTTGTGAACCGGGGAATCTCAGGGTTTGACCGGATGTCTGACCGGCGGGTTCTGGTGGATTGTACCGTGGTGTCCCTGCAAGATTCCTGTGTGTTTTACCCGTTCTGTAAAAGCTGCTTTTCACGGATCGATGCGGAACAGCCGGAGACTACAAGGTAAAACACAACCGATCTCTTGGTTTCAGCTTTTCCCCCCAACGTGGTTCCTCATACAGGGATTGTGTGTCGTCAGGTATCGATGCTCCAGGTGCGGCTACAGGTGTCTGGGGGACCAGGTGGAATACAGATACCGTCTGTCACTTTGGGTGGCTCGGGACATGGCCATATTTGGTGTAACTGTGTTTGGAAACAGTTTGAATGCTTTTTTTGGCATTCATGCAACTGGATTGCAGAAGTAAGTGCAGTAAACTGACATTTCTGATCCGACAGAAACAATTCATTTAATTAAGGATGTCATCAGCTTACCTGGTGACAAGGTAATGTGTCTACACAATCTATTTAAATATGTCAGTAATTCCCTGAGAATTTTTTATCTATAGATAATGTTAGAAAACATTATTATAGCATTTGTCAGAGGTGTGACCAAGTCACTGCTTTGCAAGTCACAAGTCTTTCCAGTCAAGTCTCGAGTCAAGCCCAAGACTAATCAAGTCCAAGTCGAGTCCAAAATCAATGATGTGCAAGTCCAAGTCCTTACCTTTGAATTTTCAAGTCATAATCAAGTCATCTGTCCAACTTCAATTTATTGACAATGATGATAAATACATTTCAGAAATAAAGAAATAAATTATACTTTCTTCTTCTTCTTCTAAAGCCTCTTAAAGCTTCATTTATTTGCCCAAACAAGCAGAAGCTGATTATAAACAAAGTGCTGCTGCATTTAGCAGAACAAGATCAAACCCAGAACGAAGAATGATTTATGATTTTTGTTCACCTCGTGCCACTTTTGTGCTAAAATATCAAATATGCTCAAGTCATCATCAAGTCAACAGATGCAAGTCGATTCAAGTCGCAAGTCATTGGCTTTCAAGTCCGAGTCAAGTCGTAAGTCTTTACAGATTTGATCAAGTCAAGTCAGAAGTCATTAAAATAATGACTCGAGTCCAAGTCATGTGAGTCGAGTCCACACCTCTGGCATTTGTAGTGTAAAATATTGGAACAGCTTTTTATTTCCTCTGTAGAAAGTTTCCCTTTCTCAGTTTGACGAATATATACTCAATTAAAAACAAACAAAAAAAAAACAGTGCAAAGTTTTATTATTTGTTATTTTACAGGTTTGTGGACAGTTTGGAGGGTCCTGTAGTGGCATCGACAAGATCCAGATTGTTGGCGACGGCGGTCAGGGACTGTTTCATTGGCAGACATTTCATCTTTGGCATAAAGGTAACAAGTGAGATCAAATCAACTCAAAGATACTTTATTAATCCCAGAGGGAAATTAGAGTTTCAGTACACACAATTCAGAGATCAGACATACATGGGCAAGACACATGACAAGAATTGGTGACTGTGGTCATTCGCAACCCTGAGTCGCGCTACCTTAATAGAGATAAGTGGGGTTTACGTGAGGATTGGTTCAGGTGGAGGGGAAAAAAGGCACTTCAGAGTTACCCTCCACAGGGAGGGCAGCTTTGCTCTTCAAAAGAAAAAAAACACCTCAAACAGATATGCAACAGACTTCAGACAACACAACAAGTGTCCTGAAGGTGGGGTGGTGGGTTGGGACTATCCCCACTTCAGTTCCCGCAGCCACGATAAGCAGCGCATGTCACCTCAGTGTGGATGGGGGAGGAGCATTGAGGGTTGCAGTGACCCTGGAACGTTTCAGCGGCCTTCCCGCTGTCCCGCCCAGGCTGGGATAGGAGACAGAATTGAGTTGCCATAGCGACAGCACATTCCACATATTTTCACAACATGCCCTATAGGTTAAAAAAAATTGTAAGTCGCTTTGGGTAAAAGCGTCTGCTAAGCACATAAACATAAACATATTTTCTGAGGGGGGAGTTTTCGTTGGAGCCTTGCAGGCTCAAGGATGCCAGATTCCAATTAGAAATTGTTTTGGGGACAGACAGAGACAATTTCCTCTCTGTCTTACAGTTTGCTGGTCCTCAACCTCTCAAAATCCTAATAATGGACATTAAACTATCCCAGCTCGTGCTGATTCGTCCACTCTCTCCTTGATGGCATCCATCTTTTGTGCCAATAATGAATATCGGCCAAAGTCCCAAGCTTACGATTCATCTCGACAGTTATGTGTGTCTGTGAATTCACAGCGCGGTGCAAACCATCTCTGAGCTTCGGGATCTGGCCAATATTCCTCGACAGCTCGTTAATTTTCCGGTAAGCCAGGTAGCCTCCAATGCCGATCAGCAGGAAACCCGACACCAACACCACGAATATCCACACATCTTCTGAGTCCTCCACAGACAGCTGTCTGTCCCGGCGGGGCATCCGGGAGCCCCTTCTCCCGTTCTCATCATTGAAAAAATTTTGTGAACCGCGTTCAGTGACCAACTGCCGAGATCCATTTTAGTGAATTTCAGTTTCCAGAAAAAATGCAGAAGCAGCCGTGCACCCAGCACACAGAGACAGACAAAGACCTTGAGGATAAGATATGTAGGAGAGGAGAAGAAAAGTGTCTGCACCCTTCAAGAGTCGGAAGAAGAGATGTTTATTATCTCAGGATATCATTAAACTGGCCATGCTGTTACTTTATTTACTTGTGGAGAAATGATATTTTAGCGTAACCCTTTGTTGTTATGTGACTGTAGTGTTATGCAACGATGTTCAATAGACACAAACCTGCCAGGATGGACCTTTAACTTTAGGGTGAACGCAAATGCAAGAAAAAAGCACAACATATTTGTGATTTAGACACGTTGTCACCATGAATGAACAGACTGAAAGAAAATAAGTATCAACATTATTGATGTTTATGGAATTATTAAAATTTTAAATAGAGTTAAAAAAAACACCTAAAAAGTAATCTCATTAAAAAACATCAAACACTAATTATTGATTTTCCATCACATTTTTTTGCATCTTTTTTCACTTTTTTTCAATCAATCCGATTGTCTCGAAGTTCTCGGCCGATGCACACTCATCGGTTTTGTGCTTAATGTCAGTAACTTTTTAAAGAGGTAAATATTTAAATCTAGAACGTTTGCAAATGAACTCTCCTGCCCATGGTTTCTTGTGGTAAGTTGCTTTTTAATGTTACTAATTTCAGCTCTGCCTTTTGTTTGTCTCTGCTTTAGCTGACCAGGGCAGAAAATGGCCTTTGGTTTGGAGATCCTGGTTCAAATGGCTCCAGAAGTGGGGAGTCGACTCAGTTTGTTGCCAGTCAGATGATTCTTCCCAAAGCAATGGGCTCGACTGGCTGCACCGTGCTCAGTTATTACCAGATTCTCCTTCAGAAGGCTTCAGAAGACGGATCAGCTGATCCAGCTTCACTTCTGCTGCTGAATCAGTCTCCAAGATGCAACACCACTCTGCAGGCATCTGGTCTCTCCCAGTCACTAAACGGGTGAGGAAATATTTTTAGAAATGTATTTGTTGGTTTCAAAATGAAAAATTTCTTTAGATTAATTTCAAGTACAATAATTTTGGAAACATTATTTACAAATGGGATATTGTCCGTGATATTTTATGTAAAACACATTTAATCTGACAGTTACTAAAATTTTCACTCTAGATCACAACACCCTCATAGCTCACTTGCTCCCACTTCTCCATGGCAACAGTCTCTTGGAGTCATTACGTCGTCAGCTGAGCAGGAAGAGGACAGCAAAGAGGACAGGACAGCGCCACGTCCAGAGCAGGAGGGTCATCTGGAAAAGCTAAAAGGAACAGAAGAGATCACACCTCTTCTCCTTTTGGAGCACAGTTTCTACAATAATCCGTCATTTCCCGACTATCCAAACTCATCTTTTGGAAAAGTTGCGGGAAACGATCTCAGTGACCACAAAAGTTGCAGCCTCACACCAAAGGAGTGCTCTAGCAGACATCACACCGGGTCGTTCCTGTCGGGCTCGTTAGAGTGGGAGGATCTGCCTTTCTCTGAGAGCCTTTCAAAATTTTTACACGAGCAAACCAAAGATTTTGAGAACCTGGAGGAAAAGAGGCCAAATTTAAACCTGCTGAGTGAAAAACGCACATCGAGAAGCTGCCTGGATATCACAAATCTAGCAGCTGTATCAGCATCTGCTTGCCAAAGAAACACAGAGAAAACAGCCAGTCGTTCATCAGTTTTATTAGATATCAGTAATACACCTGCGGCAGGTGGGGACAGTCAAGATTTAGCAGCTCGAGAACACGAGAGACCCGAAAACAAACGTCTTTGTTCTCATGGCTGTAATCAGGAGGATGACAAAGCTTTTCTGTCTTTTGTTAAAGAAGATGAGCAGCTTGAAGAGGAAAGCTACAACTGTTCAGCGGACTTATTCGGTAACTCGCTGATGGACGACAGAGAGACGCACGCAGAATCTCCCAGGGCAACGTCGCCGCTGAACCTCACGCCGTTAACGCCACTCAAACTGAAACAAAAAGGCAACAGCAGGCACAGTTTGGTTCTGCAGGAGTTAGACTTTGTTCCTCCTTCTCAGTCCACTCCCATCGTGAAACTAAGTGCTGCGACACGATCGCCCGTCGCCTCCTTCACAAACTTGACAAGTGAGTCTTCAAAGAACACTTTAACACGAGGAAGATTCAGCAGCCGCAGCAAGAAGTCTACTCCTGGGAGGAGGTTTGGAATTTCAGATGATCGTAAAAAGTTGTGTCAGAATTGGCGGGAGGAAAGGCTCCAAAGACGAGCTGGAAGCTCTGAGTCGGCTAGAGCAGTGAATCACAAATCTCGAGTAAAAGATGAGACGGTTTGTAGTCATGAGGACGATGGGGAGATGGTCGCTCCCACTCCAGTTGGTAAACAGCCGAGGTGTCAGGAAATGGTAAATGGGGGCAGCGATTTGGACTCAACCTGGAAAAGAATTGTGGAAGATGGAGTCAGCTATAAAACACGTTTCATGGATGAAACCCAGAAGTCGTCACACAGAAGTCAGAAAAAAACAATAAATGATGAAAGTGGGACTGATGACGAGGCGAGTCTGGATGGATCTAATGTGGTCTGTGATGGTGAAAACCAGACGTGTGATTGGTCCAGAGATCTGTTCTCTGACACCGGCTGATTATCTCAACTACAAAGATTAGATGCGTTTTGTCCTGGTAGCTCATGTAGGTTTCAGCGTGAAGCTGTTCTGCTGGTTATACTGGTGCAGCTTCCCTTGGTGCAAAAAACACAAAAGCATTTCTGTCCTCTGTTACAGGCTAATCAAGTAGACTCACCTTTTTGTCCATGCTTTATTTGAAATTTGGAAGTTACTGTAATCAGATTACGTATGACTAAGAACGACTGGAAGAGAAATCCTGCTGTAGCCAAGTAATAAATGTGTAAAAGCAGCACCTTTTGTGGGAAACCTGATGAATTTACAGAGATATTTTTGTAAATATGTTTTTAATTACAAATGCTTTCTGATGAATGCTAATACATGTAAATACAATTCTATTTATTAAAATATTTTATTTGTAAAAGTTTCCTAAATTTTTCTTCTTTTGTTTTAGTGTTTTTCAGAAGAGTATGGAAGCCCATTGCTGCCACTCTGATAAAAAATATATTTTTATCTCATAATTATGACTTAGCTTTCTCATAACAATGTGATAGTGTCATTTTTATGAGATGATTTTATTTAAAGTTACAGTGTGTATTTTCCTGGCGATAGGGGGCAGTAGATACCTAAATCATTGCAAACAAACAGTATTTTTGTGTTGAGTAAGACCTGACCAATGGATGCCCATTAGGGTAAAAAAAGCCCTGGGGAGTGCAAACTTCAGCAAAATAACAAGCACATCAGATTCCCTTTCATCACTGGCAACAAGTGAAGAGGTAAATGTGTATAACAACAATGTTTAAGAATAACGAAAGTTTTATAATCATTACAAATCAGTAAATGCATTTTGTCCTCATGGGCTCCCTTAGAATGAAACATGGCATCTAATATGGCATCGTCCGGAGACTTAGACCCGCTCCCATGTATTTTAGACTTGATTTTTATGGTTACATGTTACAAAGCCGCCAATATTCAACAACTGAGCATCATTTCATTCATTTTCAACAACATTTTGATGGATGTTTCCAGAGATTAACAGTAAAGACCACACACGGTTTCTTTAATCAGAGTGGCAGAAATGGGCTTCCATATAGATTCAACCACTTTTAGTTTGAAGATTTTTTAATTTATCTATCAATCTATGAATCAACAAATACTGTAGGATTACTTGCTAAATGTGATATTTATAAGCTAGCGAGTCAGCTTGAAAATCCGATACAACACAAGGACATCAAGTAGGTTTAAATTTCTTTCTGCAGGCCTAAGCGGCCCAAATCCTCCTTTTCTTGCTTTAGTGTAACCCCATGATTGATTTATATCGGTCTGAGCAGCACAAATCTGTGTGTTCCTAAATCTGATTCATGGGATTTTTTTCAAGTTTCTTGTGTTTGCACCATCACACACTTCTGCACTCGATGAGGCAGGAAGCTAAAATTCAAACGCCATACTTGTTCAGAACGTTGTCAGTTCTGCACAACAACTTCAGATTTTGCGATTTCATGTGCATCCCTTTAACGCTCAGCTGTTCAGAAACCCTCACAGTCTGCTGGCTAGCTTCTCTTTTAGCTCCTTTAATATGGATTGAATCAGAAAACATTTCGGCGAAGGGGTGAAATAAGGAACGAGTGTGCCATTGCTAGAAAACACTGTACATCACATCCCTAACGAGTCTCTCTTGAACTTCTTTCAACTGGCTGTAAATCGTGCTGCTCCTTGGCACGGCTTTCAGCGCACCGAGAGGGATTTCAGTCATGGGTTATGGAGATAAGCGTGTGGACAGTGTTGTGCCAAAGAGCTAAGAATAGCTGTCATGATGACTATGTTCAGGATGTGTGAGGAAGAGAAAGAGATGAAGATGATGTTACAGGTTAAAAAGGAAACTGTACAGGCTGTACACAGCTGGAGTCTGAGCTGCACGAGGGGCAGAAAACAGGTTGGTATGTGGTCAGGTGGCTGAGGGATGACTATGCACGAGTCTAATCGCAGAGTTAGAATTAGAGAAATGCTATTTAACAATTTTACTACACATTTCAGACTAAATTGTCGCAGTTGACTTAGCTTTCTCATAACAATGACAGCATGGTTGGATTAGTGCAGATGTTGCTGCAGGTGTTTCAGTAAAAGATGCAGATTCCCTTTACAGCCTCTACTGTCTTGTTTTTGTTCTGCTTCAGCTCTGAACAGAACTGTTGCCATGAATGAATTAAAACAACCCTCAACTTCCAAAGAAGCCCGGCCCTGAACCTTAGTAGTGTTCTCTCGATGGTTTCTCAGCGGCACCATCTGCAGTGATGTTTGTTGCCAGCTTTACTCAGTTTGGTGCAAACGTCAACACGTTCCTGTATTTATTGATAAAATCACAATTAAATTAATCATAATTATAAAATGTGGTAAATTAATAAAATTTCAGTCTTTGAGGTATTTTATTATTTTTTTTTTTGCATTCATAGTTTTGTTTCTCGGTACAGTCTTTTGTTTTTTTTTTTATTCTTTTCTCTTTTATTTTTGCTGTAAACCTTACTGATTCAGTCCCCGGTGAGGGACAAAGGAAATTTCTGTTCTATACAAATTAAATGAATACCTAAATGAATAAAAAAGCAAACAAATAAATAATTTAGGCCTTCAGTTTCTGAATGAAAGAAAAAAACCTGGAAAGGTTTGTTACATTTTGTAATCTTTTGCAGGAAGTATGCAAAAAAATTTAAAAATCTTTGGTAGCACTTTACAATAAAGGTCCTTTTATTAACATTACTTAGTGCATTATTAAGCATTAATAACCTATTAATTCATTAGCAACCTTTTAATATTAATGTTTATTTTCCTTAATGTTAGTATACCCCAGTCCTAACCTTAAGAACACCTAATAGTTAAAATATTGGAGACATTAATAAAGGTATATTTTGTTAATTAATGCTTAATAATTCACTAAGTGATGCTATTAAAGGGACCATTTGTTTGTTTATTTGTTTCCAACATTTTGTTAAAAAAAGCAAAAAGTCTTTGTTGCGCTTCCGTCTGTAACACTAAACAATGTCCTCAGGATCTTAAATGAGGTGTAACTTCAGTAATTAGAAAAGATGAGATTTAAAGCTGCAAACAGTAGTTTTAAAGGGGAACTGGGCAGTTTTAGCTTGATTTTAGCACCCCTAGTGTCCTTTTGTAGAATCGAAAGTAAAACTTATCTCCTCGCTGTATGATTGTCTTCTTAACACCTTAATCTAACAGCTGAAATGTCTCCCCAGCCTTCATTAGTGTCTGCAGGAGTCATTCATCACTAAATTAAACAAATCAGCTGTGTTCATGATTTAAAACATGCAGGAAATGTGCTGCAAGCAGACTGCAGCACCAGGTATGTCGGCTTAATTTGATCAGATTGGACTGGCAACTCTGAAGTTGCAAGTGAAATATACTGGCCATGGGGGCAATAGTGGCTGGGTGGCCTTTCATTAACCCTGTAAAGGGTCATTTTAGCACATGATGGCTCAAGAAAATTATTTTAAAATATGAAAATGTTGCAAAGTATCCCTTTAACTTCCCCTGTGGGACTTGGCACCACTGAGTTCATCAACTGACCTGTTTTCAGCTTAATGGGAGAGATGATCTCATCATTGTTTACTTCTTGTAACTCTACCATTACGCTGTGCAGATTTGCTGAGTGCAGTCCTGGAACGTGTTGTTTCCCCTAAAGCTACAGCTGTGTCTCTGAGCTGCACACTATTCCACACTCAGCTGGTACGGTACGTGAGCTATGTCACCGCACACCCGGTGAGTGGAAACACTTGGAGCCTGGCTCGCTCTTATGTGAGAGGGGCCACGTTGCTCTGGTTCCCAAATCCTGGCTCTGGCTCTTCCAGCTGAATGCACAGTGAAACTTAAAGCTCCACTCATAAACGGCGCATCTCTCAGTGCCTGTGGTTAATAACACGAGCCTGAAGGGCTCTTGCATCTGCAGAGACAGACTAAGTCACGGTGCTTTCAGTCCCCAGGATGCCCACCACTGGAATGAACTCTCTGTGGCACAAAAGACCTGCTGATTTCTATAATTTATCATCATTTAATAAGTAACATAAGTAATAATTTTATTTTAAAAGTAGTTTGATGCACTTTTTTCTGGTTTTGTTTTTGCACTTTGAAAATTGTTTCTGTAATTCTGAAACAATTTTGTTTATCTGAGCTGTTATCTCCCATATTGCAGCATCACACAATTATCTACCGGAATATTTTTGTTTATTTCACATTATTTTTTAGGTTTTATTGTTTGATTTTAATTAGGATTCAGAGTTAGGAGTTGGGGACACAGGAACACACACGTTACCTGCACACACACTCGCACAACGTCGATCAGATGGTCGAGAATGTAACAAATAATTTCTTTTTCTTTTCTTTAGGATTAGAGCCTAAATTGGCTTCACTGGAGGACTTGAATGATCAATACAGACTTTAAGGTAGAGAGGAAAATTATCTCTGCCTGACCCAAACAAAGTCTTGTTAACCAAATCTGACGCCAAGGCAGCCTTGAGCTGCTAACAGCCACCACCCCCCCCCACCCCCCCACCCCCCCCTGCCTCCCTATCAGAGTCTCATGTTGTGAACTGTGATGTTCGTGCTTATATGTTTGAGGCGTTTTTTTTGCATAGTAAAGCTGCGCCCTGCCGGGAGTAACTCTGGTTTGCCTTTTTTCCCCTCTCCCAATTTATCCTCATGTAATCCCCTTTTCATCTTTTAAGGTAGCGCGACTCGTGTTGCGAAGGACCACAGTCACCAATTCTTGTCATGTGTCTTGCCCATGTATGTTTCCCCAAATGTGGATGCTATTATATGTCATGCATGCTCTCCTCTTGTCTTCAGAGGATTTTGAGATGGTAAACTACGTAAAGACCTTAAATTGGCCTCTTGTCAGAAATAAAACCTTAAAATCAACAGGAAACCGCCTGCATTTTGGACCAACATGTAAGTATAACGTGAGGAAGTGAAGTAATCAAAATGAGAGGAAAGAAAATCTAGTCTGAACAGAGCTTCCTAGTCATCTTAGCCGCTAAACTGCAGACATCTTGGGTTTAACAACTGAATGAGCATGTTTCCTTAAAGGTGAGCCAAGATTCTTAGTCTGTCTGGTGTATTTTCATCATTGCAACATGAGCGCTAACAGAGGTATTCGTTTGTGCTACAGGACAAAATTCAACTGGGTCACAGTGTAACACGGTGTCCTGCTGTAGTATTTCCATTGCACAGTTGTCGGGGAGAATGTGCACCAGCCTCGTGGACGGCAGGAGGTGTGGCTGTAACTGTAGAGTGCCACAGAGATTAAAGTGGTGACAAGCACGTGGGTCGAAGGGTGGAGAGATGACTTAGTATGGAGATGTCAACAAATCGTCAGCTGACATAAACCGGCTCCTGACACTGGAGAAGATTCCCTCTGTAGAACTAGAACAGACAGACGTGTTTTCAGGCGCTTCTTCTTCAGTCTTCGCTACAAAAGATTCAAAATAAAGCAAAGAAATCCAGAACAACTGATGACAGACATTCCCCGCTAAAGTGCTCTGCTCAAGATGACTATGAACTGTTTGACCTTTGACCTTTTTCTGCAAGAAAGCACAGATCAAACACCCTGAGTTTGACCTCTGAGTGGTGTGCTGTTGTAGTTGGAGGCACTTCTGTGTGTTTCTTTGTGAAATGGACCTGCTCAAATGCTGTGTTCTGGTGGTACCGGCTCTACTCGCTGTATCTCTGAGCTCTCATGTGGGTCTCCTGAGGGCGAGTGTCAGTCCCCCTCCATAACGGGTCATGGAGATTCTGACATCAGAGGCCAGCACTCCATATAGGCACACGAGCTTCCGCGTCACGCCTCACTCCCAATATGAAAAGCGTGTGATTGTTTTCCGAATGAGACAGCGTGCACAGATAGTAACCTGGGACTATTTATCCTCCATGGAGGCTCTTTTCTCTCACTAAGTGGGAGTGACACAGTCAGGGTTTGCTGCTCTTCTCCTTACTAAACATGGAGGTAAGACACTATTTATTTCTCCACCGTTTAAATGTTTCATGCTTGTCAGTGAAAGTTAGAAACGTTTGCTCCACACTGAAGCTTCTTTGTTGTTTTATGTAAACATGTAGGTTTAACCATCCTGGAGTGCATTCTGAAATAATTATTTATTTATTTGTATGCTTCAAATATTCTTCCGTGTTTCTTGTTGATCTTTTCGTTCTTAGTGTTGCATGTTGCGCTTCTGAAAGATGTAAAAAGATGAAAGTGTGTGTGTGTGTGTGTGTGTGTGTGTGTGTGTGTGTGTGTGTGTGTACAGCATCTTACACATTTGACCTTACACTGGAAAAATCTCTGTGATCGGTTGTTGTTTTAATCTTTGTTCCACAGAACATTTGAACACCGATCAGGGAACCGGTCATTCACTCACCCAAAACAATGCATTCACATTTCTTCAGTTAATTTAAGGCTCTCAGTTTTGATTTTAGGAACATTATTAAACATCTTGAAGTTAAAATACGTGTTTTTGCTTTCAGGTTTTGATGGAAGGTTAGAATGATGAATATGTAACTGAGTAAACTGTGATATTTTTTCAATCACTGTTACATTTTCAGCTCACTTGAACCGATTGAACTCTGTTTCAGTCAACATGATCCTTTTCAGAAAGTCCTGCACACATTTGGGTTACTGATAAACCATCAGCTTCTTGTAGAGGAAGCATCTTTATATAAAACAGTAAGAAACATGGGGGGGGGGGGGGGGGGGGGACTCCTATAGCTTTAAAACGATGAGAAATCTGCCATCCCCACCAACTAATATAGTGTGAGGAAATTCTTCTGTGCACACATGAATAGAAATGCGTAACTTCTCTATTCCTCTTTGAATGCCCTAATTTCTTTTTTTTTTCCAAATTGTAAATTCATACGATTTATACCAACTTTGAGGAGCAGATTCACTGAGAAACCATTTTTACTTACTATATTTGAAAATGATCAGTCGCTCTCAGCGTGCAGGCTGAACATGCCATAAGCTCTTTAGCTTAGCCTTTAGCTGATTATTATTTATGATTTATGTTCATGTATTTAGCAGACGCTTTTGTCCAAAGCGACTTCTAGGTGATAATCAAGCCAGCAGGTTGCCCTTGAGGCTAACAACAAACACTATTCAGGCAATCCTAGGTGGCAGTGAGGCAGCATAATGCATAATAATAATAATAACAATGACGATGACAAAGAATGAAAGAGGAAAGCGAACACAGAGTGTGCAGTAGAGTGGGGGACGGGTGCAGGGAGGGTGCTAGATTAGAAGATGCTCCCTGAAGAGCTAGGTCAACAAGGACGGCCCTGTTATAGTGGTTGGTAGGTCATTCCACATCTGTGGAACGACACATGAAAAGAGTCTGGATGGACCTTACTTTAATATTTTAATACAGTTTTGTTATATATTTATGTTTTTATATTGTTTTACTATTTCAAGAGTTATATTGATCACAATTTATTTATTTTTATATCACCTCTTGTTATTTTATTCTTTTACTTATTCTAATACTTTACACCGTTTCCTCTATGGGAGCCCTCGCCGGCCGCAGCGACCTGGGTGCTGCTTGGGTGTTGTTGGTGGGGGCCCTCGCCCTTCCTCCTCTGGGTGCCCTGTGTTGGTGCCCCCTGATGGCATTTTCTTATGTAACTGACTTAACTGAGCTCAGCCCAGTGTTTACTTATGTTCTCAAGTGTGTTGTGTGTATGTGTGTGTGTATGTGTGTGTCACTGGGTGGGGGTATTTGCCAGTATTTTTTATCCTTCAGGCTTGTGTTATTTGTGAAGGCAGGAGAGTCAGTGGTAGAGTCGTGTTGCTGTTATCCAATCAGAGATGAGATGTCAGAATATCAGGAAATAATACTCCAAATCCTGTCGTCTGAAGCTACTTTCTCCTCCAGCTGACCCATACTTCCTGAAAAAAGGGGGATCTGAGCCCGCCCCCCTTGAGTATGACTGACACCCACTGCAAATGTATTAAAGATCTGAGTAACGTTAACCGTTGATGCTTGACACTTGTGACAGCTCTGTCCTCTACCTGAGAGGTTGCCATGCCGTGATAACAGTGGTCAGGTTTTAAAAATGGGGTTTCTCTTTATTCATTTTCTCCAGACGACCAGTGCTGAGGATGCAGGTCTCTACTCAGCATCACTGATGAAACATCTGAACCTTCAACGAGGACGGGGTCAGTTCTGTGACTGTGTGCTGAGACAGAACTCAGATCAGGTGTATCCTGTACACAGGTGAACAGCAAACACTTCTAAAAAGCACTCAAATATTCTCGTGCTGGTAAGATAATCTTTCATATCCAAGTTTTATTCATCTTTCATGTGATGGTTGTGATTTTGTGCCCTTGTAGGTGTGTCCTGGCAGCTTCTAGTCCAGTGTTGGCCTCCATCCTGTCCTCTACTGGTGCTTTGGTGGAACTGCAGGATCCATGTCTGTCAGAGTCTGTAATAGTGTTTCTCCTGGATTATATTTATACTGGGATTCTGCCATCTTCTCTCAGCCAGCAGCAGTACCACAGACTGCTCACTGCTGCACGCCACCTGCAAATGAAGGAACTGCAGGAGGCTCTCAGGGCAGCTTGGAAACAGTTAATAGCTGAAGATATTTCAAGTAATGGAGCTGTAATTCACACCTTTGATGACCCTCCCTTAATATCTCAAACTGTACAGGGCTCGTCTAACGTAGGTGTATTTGAAGAAGCGCAAATCAATTCAGCCGGCCTTGATTCCAGGTTTAAAGGCGGGGGAAAGGACTGCGATAGACCATATGGAAAGACTTTAAAAATTCCAAACTCCTCCTGCTCTCTAGAAAGTGTCGACAGAGTTAATGCACATGACGCAAAAGATGTTCCTCATTTTGCACAAGACTTGATGCAAAATGGTTGTGCATCCTCTGAGGGGTGCGATTTACCTGGAGCAAACCAAGGAGAGCTCAAAAATGAAGCTAAATCAAGCAGTTTTGTAAATTCAGACATTCTTCAGAGATGCACGGAGGAAAAGCTGCCGAGGAAATCCGAGGGCAGGCGAAGATCCTCCTCATCCTCCTCCTCCTCATCACATCTGTGGTGTGGCGCAGTACCAGTCATCCGTTACAGCCGCAGAGCTTCTGTCCTCCAGCTGGCAGAAGCATGGGAAGTGTCGCAGTTCATCAGCTCCAACACGACTCCGGTCTCACGCTCCTCCAGCACAGACAACGACAACTCTGTTAAAGGGGTCACCACTAACGAAGCAGGAAGTCAGGATTCAGGAAACCACAACAAGGAAAATGTGTGCACCATTCATCCTGATTTGTGTAACAATTACAGCGGCAGCATTTCACACCAATTAATACCTAACAGCAATGAGCAGTCCTGCAAAGGCCTCGCCCCCAACACGGACCATACCGAACAGGCTCTGCATGATTCCTCACAGAGTAAAGGTTTAAAGCACCAAATGGAGAGTGATTTTGATCGGTTGCCCTCCAAACTCAGACACCTGGATTGTTATGAGTGGAACGTTTCACCCACAAGAGAAGCAAAGGAACAAATTAAAAACTGGGGGCTTGTGGATCCTTTTCCTGTGCAGGATTCAGAAACAGGAAGCGATTCTTGCAGTGAAGATAGTCTCGAGGTGGAAGCGAAAGAGGAACACGATTTCTCTGGCAAATTCCTCTTAGAAACAGATACACAGGACAACCGCTGTGACCTGAATGGACCTGAAACAAACTGGTACCCAAGCAAAAGGGAAACTATCTCCATCCAACAGGAAAATAAACCAAACAGCACATCTAACGCACCAGAAGCTGGTCTGGACGATGCTCCAGGGCCCAGAAACAGCACAAGCACTAAGAGCACAGAGTCATGTTCATATGTAGAGGACATTTATGGAACTATTGATCAGCGTTACTATGGAAACCTTCATTCTGAGTGGCTCCCACATCCGGATGCACACTTATCAGCCGACAGACACTCAAAACCAGTCTCCAGTCATAACTCTGGTGACTCAAGTGATGAGGGAGAGGCTGGTTCCTCTGCTGTTTCACCGCCACATGGACCGGACTCTGTACAAACCTCCATGCCGCCCACCTCGTCAGTTTGCAAACCTTTGGGCCTTCCAGCTGACAGGTCTGCTCACCTGTCCTCTCCTAACCACCAACCGTTGCAGTGCTCCCTGTGCGATCGCTCCTTCAGCCAGCGAGGCTCTCTAAACAGACACGTTCGAAGCCATCTTGGCGTCCGGCCCTTCCCCTGCCCTCGCTGCCCCATGACTTTCTCACGCCAGTACCGTGTCACTGAGCACATGCGTGTTCACCTGCGCTGTCCCCTCGGGAATGGCCACCAAAAAACCTCAGACTCTTTTATTAAAGGCCACGAGGAAAGACCACAAAACTGACAGGATTTTTTTCACTGAAAGATAGCTTAAACAACTGAAGTTTGCAGAATTTTATAGAACTTTAAGCTGAGATTTTCAGGTCTGAATCGTTTAAAACGCTCTTTAAAATGCCACTTTGGTTTGAAAGTTTGTTTAAACCGGAAATGTTCCCTTGTAGCTTTCCTTCGTGAGTCGGTGTGTTAAAGATGTGTTGTAACTCCTTTTTACAGATTACTTTTTTACTATCGCAACAAACACAGGCAGCTAATCAGACTTTGTAATGCACCGATTCTCCCGAACCTCTGCAGACAGAAACAGTTAGCCTTCATCTTGTGATCATTTAAAACAATTAGCAGCTAATGAACGTTGTTTTCTTCCTCTAGAAATTTACTGAGACCAAAGTGTCACACCCTGTCCTGTCTCCCCATTTGGTTCAGCCTGCCATTTGGTTAACTGCTCCCACCTGCCTCTTGTTTTCCAATCACCCAAGCTCCCAGCCCTCTTGTATTTAAACCCCTTCTGTTCTGTGGATCATTTCATTGTCCTGCGTGTCCTCCATTAAACCAGTGTTTTAAATGTTCCTGGCTGCCTCCCTGCCTGTTTCTTCCCCTGCACTTGGATCCTCACCTCCGTCTCACTCACCGGCACGTTGTGACAGAATGAACCAACCCTGTAAAGGATCCAGGGGGGAGGTTCTTCCTTGGGAGTGTTTGCTCCAGTTTTTAACCGCGGATCACCGGCCGGCTTCTCCTCCTCTGGCCTCGTCTCGCCGCAGACGCCGTCGCCGAACCCCGGCTGCAACGATCCCCTCCGCCCTCCCGGAGCTAGATGTGAGGGTGGACCAGGAGACACAGCTAGACCGCTCCTGCTACGTGGGCACTAGACTGGCTGGCCCACGGCGTTGGGAAGCAGGCAGGCAGGCAGACAAACCAGTACGAGTAAAAGTATTTAATGATCACACGCTGGACAATGAAACAATGATCCACAAAGAGACACAGAACTGAAGGGATTTAAATACAAGAGGGCTGGGAGCTTGGGCGATTGGAAACGAGAGGCAGGTGGGAGCAATTAACAGAGACGCAGGCTGAACCGAATGGGGAGACAGGACAGGGTGTGACACAGAGATAGTTATTATAATTACCAACCTGTATTCTAAAGGTAGCTAAAGAGTGTCAGCGTTGCACCAACAGCTTCTATTATATAAAATAAGCTTCAAAATAATGTTTGTGTTAACATGTTTTTAATGACTTCTGGCTGCAGAACTCAACACGATAAAACTGACCCCTGATAAAAGAAAACAATAAGGTGGCACGTGCATGCTTATAAGGGTTAAGAGAAGCTTGTGTCCATCTTATATTATTATACAGTGTGATGCAGAGTGAGGGTTATACAACTTTATCACAAACTAATAAAAAAAAAACAGTAATTTAATGTTTAAATTTGGGAAGTTATTTTTCTTCTGCTGATGACTGATGCAAGTGGTCTAAATAAAAGGCAGGTGACTGTTTTCTTGCTCGTATAGTTTGTCTCTTTGTTTTCTTCATGCCAGCTTTTATTCTTATATTTATTCTTACTTTAATGGCCAAGTCATCCTATTTACAAGCTGACTTCGTTCCACAGAGTTTAGCTGTGAGTCTGTAACGCGTTTCTGTATAAACTCTTGTCTGGACAAATGTTTGAGCATCATCCTCTGGGCTGTTGCTGATGTTAGTGAGGCCTTACAGAGTTCTGTGAATGACCCGTTTTATCTTTGCAAATTAAAATGCTTTTCAATGTTTGGAAAGTTGAATAAAAATGCTAGTTTCATGTTGGTGCTTGACATCACATCTCAACCTGCTGCCAAACATCTGATTTATTTACTTGTAAACAAATGCAGGCTCGTGTGAGCTCTAATTTAAAAGAGAAACGCAAAAGTGTGCATCAGCCTTGTTTTCTAGGGTGCCATTTGAACAGATGCAGATATAAAAATGAGATGACTGATCACTACAAGGCTTATCTGAATGACGAAACGTCTTCTAACAGATGCAGTCCTTTGAAAAACTTTGAGCACTAAACGTCATCTGTCACTCAGTGACAGTGCATCTTTTCAGTAGAGATTGTGCAACATGTCCTCATGTTAAAACCACTTAAAAGTATTTATTTGAACTTGTTTTTACTCTTAGTATCTTTTTAATGTCGCTCTCTCATTTAGTGCACTGATGGAAAAAACCCCATCCCTCACCATTATTGAGTTTTCAGATGACTCATCTAGAATATATATTTACTTCACCATTTCTTTCTCTATGCATTTTACCTGTCTTTGATTTTTAGCCTTCATTTTGATTTATTTATATTGGTCTAAATATTTTCATTCATTTTCATTTATTTCTTAAATATTTTATTTCATTTTTGTCTTTTATTTTATTATTTCTTTGTATTTTATTATATATTTATATCTATCTATCTATCTATCTATCTATCTATCTATCTATCTATCTATCTATCTATCTATCTATCTATCTATCTATCTATCTATCTATTATCTATTATCTATTATCTATCTATCTATCTATCTATCTATCTATCTATCTATCTATCTATCTATTGTTGCCATTTAAAAAAATAAGCGTTGGCTTCAATCCATTCGATTTCATAACCTATAATTGTACGAAGACAATTATAATGCTATAATGCAAATAAAAATAAATCTATTAATCCATTCATTAGGTAAGTCTCCAAACCGAGACGAGCTCCAGACACCATCGATTTAGAGTTCTGCAAACAACTCGTCACTAAACACCTTAAAAACAAAAATTATTCTCGCCCACTCTCCTCATTACCAACACAGTGCAACAATCTTAGTCATCAGAGCTCAGGAGGTAGAGAAGGTTGCCGGTTCAATCCCGGATCCTACCAGAGAATGCTGCTGTTGTGTCCTTGGGCAAGACACTTAACCCGCCTTGCCTTCTGGTGGTGGTCGGAAGGACCGGTGGCGCCAATTTGTGGCAGGCCCCGCCTCTGTTAGCACGCCCCAGGGCAGCTGTGCTCATCACCAGCGTGTGAATGAGTGAATGACTGATTGTGAAGCTCCTTGGGGGTTTGTAGACCCCTAAGGAGGCGCTATACAAATACAGACCATTTACCATCTTTTCTTCTGCCGTTGCAAAGCTATTTGCACATCATTGCTTCCAGTGAAGATTCATTTGTATATTTTATATTTACCTTTTTTTTTCTCACATCTTGTGTTTAGTTATCTGTTTTCCCATTTGAGCTTCACTGTATTCACGGAAAGTGACAGTAAAAGCTTTCTGATCCAGATTTTCAAAAAAGGGTTTAATTGTTGCTCATATTTCAACTCCTGTCTGTTTTTCTTGATTTATGATGCTGCAGACATCACCCTGCAGGCAATGAGGAGACAGATATCAAACGTTTTTGTTGTTTTAATCAAATTTTTAACAGATAAAAAAAGAAGATTTCATTTAATTTCACTTCAAATGCTCATTTTGTTTTTTTAGTCCTATTAGACAAAGTCAAAACATACGTCACTACAGAAACAGAAATGCAGTTTCTACAAATGATCTGTAAACCTCAGATTTGGCCGATATGCACAACTAAAACACTAGTTTACTTAACAATATTAACTCAGTTTAACTGATCCTTAAAATGTTTTTTTTTTTGTTATAAAAGGCTGTGCAAGTACGATGAGCAGCTAGTGACCTGTGCTCTGTGGGTAAAGTTCATCAGTTTGTTGATTCTGGTGGGAAAAGCGGTTTTAAGCTCTGACGGAGTTCTGCTTAAAGCAACTGAAAACAACTCCCCGCAAATCTTTAGTTATGCTGCCGCAGCCAAACGTGCAAGAAGTGGTTTTAGCTCTAAAAGCAAAATAAGGACACACACATCTTGGATTTTTACATCTTGATTTGTCACGCTTCAGACCGTCCTTGTCATTCTGCAGGTGTTTCAGACGCTGCCACAGTCATCCTCACGATGGCCTAAAGAGGAGAAAAAGGCCTCACATGTACCAAAGTCATAACTTATATAAATGTAACAACATGTCCTTGCAGATGAACCTCTGCTGCTTTCTGAGCGTTCTCACCTGACTTTTCGTTGATCGCAGGGCTGCCCCGGCCAGCGCCGACATGACGATGACAACAACGAGAGCAACAAAACCGTAGAACATAAAGAGTAAAAGTAGGGTCGCCTCCATTGCCTGATCAAACACAAACAGAGCGTGTCACAAGAGCCTCAGAAAAAGTAATTATTGAGTAAAATCTATAGATTTTGAGCTGCAAAGCTAAAACACATTACAGACTATCTAAGTTCTCAACAAACGACCAGGAATTGATTTGGGATCAAGTTTATGACATATCATACTTACAGGATCGTCGGGAGGACTTGATGGTGAGCTGTAGGTGTCATTGTGATCCGTCGTGTCGTTGTGATCCAAGTGTTCATAGTGGTTGTTGTGGTGGTCATAAATAAAGTAGAAGTGCACTTCTCCCAGGGATTGAAAAAGAAACCAGGCTATGCATAAAGTGGACACAATGCTCAGAGCTAATGACCCCGTTACCTGCACAAAGACATGAAAATGAAGCATTTCGTTCAGTGGACGAATTTGAAAATCTTAGAAGTCATTTTAAAAGCATCGAAAAAGACTTAATTTATGGTTTAAGAACGAACAATTCTGCTTACATTGAGTTTTGAGTAACGCTAACAGGACATTTAGTTGGCTCTGAATCAGTAAGTGTTTTTTTATAATCGTACAGAGGAACTTACAGTTTTCTTCGTGGTGTTGCGCCCCGCCACGATAAACAGAGTCCCAGTAATGAGCAGCTGCAACAGCAGAAGAAGGGAAAAGAGCAGAATCACAACTGGATTAAAACCAGAAAAACTGATTTTCTTCAGAGCTAAAATAAAATCATTTTTAACGAAGTGAGTTGTTTCTTAAGCTGTTGCTTGTTTCAGATCTGAAGACATTTTGATGGATAACTGACCAGTGTTCCGATGAATACATCATTTAGGACGAACGGCTTCACGTCGATGTAGACAAAAGCCACGGAGATGGAATAATTGATGTAGGAAAAGCCGATGATCAGAATGATGATCTGGGAGAAAAGGGCTAAATGACATGACCTCTTTAACACTCCTTTCTTATTTGTGGAATGTTTGCATGTGTGTGTCATGGCAGGTGAGCGGATCCGGAGGACGAGACAGCTGCAGCTCATCAATCCATCAACCGACCAGGGATATAAGGAGGACTGAGACTACTACACTCTGCCAGATGTTTGTTCACTTTGGGTGATTGTTGTTGTTTCTGTAGTTCAGTCTTATGCTTCTAGTTTGTCTCTAGTTATAGAACGTTTGTCTCTTGGGACTCTGAATAACACATTTCTTGAGCATGACCTCAGGTACTCATCTCCACATAACAACCACTGCCATAACTCAGGAGGATCTCATCTCAAGCTTTTACGGCCCCCAGCTCGTCTAGGAGATGATGGTTTGAGGGCGTAAAGAAAAATGTGTGTAAAACCAGACCAAACCAAGATTTACTCTCTTAGAGGAGTTTATTAACTAAAAACACTGCTTTATGCAGGCAAAGGAAAAATGAATACAAAACCAAAAGGACGTCCACACTGGGGAATTAATGATAATACAAAACACAAGGACCATCCAGGACTGGGCAAAGAACAATAATATTAATAAACACAAAACGCCGGGACTAAACCGGGAAACTAAGGAAATGAGTTAAACACAAAAAGCTCCACCAGAAGGGTGAGCTGAACTCTTTAACGAGTAATAATAAACACAAAAAGCTCCACCAAAAGGGTGAGCTGAACTCTTTAACGAGAATTCTAAAGAAGACGAAAAGCGAGCTCTGAACTAGGAAGAATAACCAAACCACACAGGTTGCACAACGAGACTAAATAAGTCAGCTCTAGGAGGGAAAAGAGGAACACCAGCTTTAACACTCAGGCCTCTGCTAAGCTTCCCTCCTCGAATGACAGAGGGAGCTGGCTTTTAAAGGAAGCTCCCTGATCGGATAATGTGCGACACCTGGCTCAGCTGGAGCCAGGAGATCAGGAGGAGCACCGAGGCCATCTTGTGGCCACAAAACAGACAGCGTCTGTAACACCCTCCCCCTCAAAACAACAACTAAAAGTTATTTTTGTTGTTGCCACCAAAAACAAGAGTGCTCCCACTAACTAACTAGAAACAAAACAGCTAACTAACTAACTAAAATCCCTGGATCTCTGAAGGCGGGCTGATTAAACACAAAAATATCGCGCTGCGCTGATCCTCAGCGCTGCGGAGTGTCCCCGAGATGGTAGCTTGCGCTACCAACACTAGCCTTAAAGGGAGATCCTTACAGCTAAACCAAAACAAAAACTACTTGGGAGCCTCAATCTGCGTGGCATCGGGATAGCGCGTCAGCCATCAAGTTGTCCGTCCCCTTCTTGTGGCGGACCTCGATGTTGAACTCCTGGAGGAGGAGAGCCCATCTCATTAGGCGTTGATTTGAGTTGAACATGCGGTGGAGGAAGGTCAGCGGGTTGTGATCTGAGAAAACAACAGTGGTGAAATGGCTGCAGACATACACATGAAAATGTTGCAGGGACCAAATTAAAAGCAGGGTTTCCTTTTGTGTTGCGTTGGGGATGAATTTCCTGGAGAAACAGCAGACGGGGTGATCAAGTCCGTTAGCATCCTCTTGTGGAAAAACATCTCCTGGTCCGGCGTCGGAGGTGTCAACCTCGATTTTAAATGGCCGGGACAGATCAGGAACAGCCAGGATCGGTGCACAACACAAGATTTCTAAGAAAGAGTAAAACCTGGGGACAGACTGGGGTTCAAGAAAAAGGAATGTCAGTGACAGAAGTAGAGTTATCAGCAGCGAGTGCAAAACAAGGAGTTTGTCCATTCTCTGAGCTGCTACTAAAACATCGTGACTCATAAGGAAGTTCACAGCAACCTGGGGCTTTATAACAGCAGTGGTATCTGCACCGGAGTTGTCGTCTGCCAAGAAAGGATGCAACACAGAGTCACGGAGAGTTATCTCCGGATCCTTTTTAGCTTGAGCTCTAGTTAGCACACAAGCAGGCAGAGGGGCTTCATCATGAACTTCGGGTTCTAAAATGAGTTCAGGCAGAGGTACGACCAAACCTCCAGCTGCATCATTTCCTAATATTAAATCAACTCCCTTTGTAGGGAGTTCGTCCAACACACCAACCAGAAAATCACCCGAGACTAAGGGACAGGTCCGTTTAATGTGGTGCATTTCGGCCGAGACACCTCCCATCTCGATGCCTTGCAGCATCACCGAATAGCCGGCTTGGCTATCTTCAGAAAAGGGCAGCAAACTTCTTTTTATTAAAGTCAGGGAAGCTCCTGTGTCTCTCAAGATAACAACTTTTTTGTCAGCTTCAGAACCCGGAAGAGACACAAAACCCTCCGAAAGGAATGGCTTAAAGCAGGGACTGGGCTTTTCAGCGTGAGTTTTGTTACAGCAAGCTATTTCAGGTCGGTCCTTATTTGGAGAACTTCCGGTTCTACGGTTCTTTAGTTTCAGAGAATAACAATCACGGATGACGTGGCCACGTTTATGGCAGTAAAAACATTCGGGTTTTTCAGAATTCGAGGACGGAGTTAATCTTACACTGGGTCTGAATACACGGTTCGCGTCAGTACGAGTCTCTCTGACCCGGTGAGTGAGGGAGAACTCATCGGTGAGGAGAGCAGCTTCAGAGAAAGAATTCACTTTCTGTTCGTTCAAATAAAGAACCAGTTTTTCAGGCAGATGTCGTTTGAACTCTTCTATTAAAATGAGCTCCTTTAGATCAGACAAAGTGGAAATATGCGAAGCAGAACACCATTTCTCAAACAACACAGACTTCATGTGAGCATACTCAACATAGGACTGATTTAACTTAGGTTTCTCGAATCTGAAGCGCTGTCTGTAGGCTTCAGGAACTAGTTCATACGCTGTGAGTACGGCTGACTTTACCTTGTCGTAATCTGCACCGTCTGTTGGAGACAGAGCGGATACCACCTGAAGGGCCTTACCTGTTAACCTGCAAGTCAAGAGGAGAGGCCAGACCTCGCGAGGCCACTGCAGCGTCGCAGCGATCCGCTCAAAGGCAAGGAAGTAGCCGTCCACTTCTGTCTCCCGGAACTGGGGCAGCAGCGTAATGCATTTGCTGACATCAAACGGTGTCGTTTGCAACGGCGAACTGGCAGGTGTCACTGGATCTGGGCGAAACCCCGCACGGGAGGTAGACGAGTCATCAGGTTCTTGAGAAGAAGTCCATGCCGCGTCAGGAACGGACTTTTTGTTGCGTAGCTCGATCTCGAGCATCTTAAGCTGAGTTTCAGCGTCCAGTCTTTTTAAATCCATTTCATGGCGTAACCGCCGTTCGAGAGCGCGTTCATCAGCCTCCATGCGCAGGCGAGCGAGCCGGAGCTTCAGGCGAGCTCCACTGAGTGGAGAAGTTGAAGGACTCAGATCTGGTGACGATGAGCCGGAAGAGGATTCTTTTGGCTTGACCTCTTTTTCTGGAGCCACCGGAGGCGATGAAGGGCGTGAGCCGGTCTCAGAAGGAGGCGGAAGGATCTCTTGAGCCTCCAAACAGTCCACAACGAACTTCCGTAGAGCGTCTTTCGGGAGCGATTTCGGGACAACCAGATCGAAGTGGGCAGCTACTTCCTGCAGGTCGGCTTTTCTGCAACGCTCCAGCAGCCGGCGCGAGGGAGCCCCCACAAAAGCCCGCAAGTCAAAGGTTGCCATGGTGACGTCCGCTCCACCTCCAAGAGAGGAAACAAGGTTAGTCCAGAAACACAAAAAGATGGTAAACCGGGAATAGATGTACAATATGACAAAAAATCCCGGACGAGCCCCCACTCTTTTACGGCCCCCAGCTCGTCTAGGAGATGATGGTTTGAGGGCATAAAGAAAAATGTGTGTAAAACCAGACCAAACCAAGATTTACTCTCTTAGAGGAGTTTATTAACTAAAAACACTGCTTTATGCAGGCAAAGGAAAAATGAATACAAAACCAAAAGGACGTCCACACTGGGGAATTAATGATAATACAAAACACAAGGACCATCCAGGACTGGGCAAAGAACAATAATATTAATAAACACAAAACGCCGGGACTAAACCGGGAAACTAAGGAAATGAGTTAAACACAAAAAGCTCCACCGGAAGGGTGAGCTGAACTCTTTAACGAGTAATAATAAACACAAAAAGCTCCACCAAAAGGGTGAGCTGAACTCTTTAACGAGAATTCTAAAGAAGACGAAAAGCGAGCTCTGAACTAGGAAGAATAACCAAACCACACAGGTTGCACAACGAGACTAAATAAGTCAGCTCTAGGAGGGAAAAGAGGAACACCAGCTTTAACACTCAGGCCTCTGCTAAGCTTCCCTCCTCGAATGACAGAGGGAGCTGGCTTTTAAAGGAAGCTCCCTGATCGGATAATGTGCGACACCTGGCTCAGCTGGAGCCAGGAGATCAGGAGGAGCACCGAGGCCATCTTGTGGCCACAAAACAGACAGCGTCTGTAACACAAGCCAAGTCACAGCTTCGACCCTGACTGGCTCGCTCTCCCACCGCTCACCTGTTTCCCACCTGAACCCTTGGAGGCTGTTTCTCGCCACTCACTCTCAGAACCGGACATCCCTCCCCTCTCATCTCCAGCCCAGCACAAAGCAGTAAGATCTCACGTCCTGCACAATCTCAAGCCGTTGGCCTCTCTTTCTGACTTAATAGACCATTTTTCAGACCATTCCTGGAGCTCTGTTCTCCCTCGCCTTGTTTTGAAGGCCAACCCTCAATAAAACATTTGTTTTCTTCTTACCTGGTTTCCTGTTGAATTATTCTGCATGTCTTGGGTCAGGAAACTTCCTCAGAATGTGTGTGTGTGTGTGTGTGTGTGTGTGTGTGTGTGTGTGTGTGTGTGTGTGTGTGTGTGTGTGTGTGTGTGTGTGTGTGTGTCATACACCAGTAATCTTGGGATGTCCCTTCAAGAATCGATGTAAAGGTTTGCTGCCTCCTATCATGGAGCTCTGAGTTGTTCCATCTGGTCCAGGAACATTTAGTATCTCTGCAGACATCTAAGGATCAAACACACAGGAGATAACGGAAGACGAATGGACTTATAGGCAGTAAAGTTGAAAATGTCGTCTTCCTCCGCTTATCCGGTTCCGGTTCCGGGTCTCGGGGGCGGCATCCCAACTAGGGAGCTCAAGACTGTCCTCTCCCCGGCCTTCTCCACCAGCTCCTCCGGCAGGACCCCAAAGCGTTTCCGGACTAGATTGGAGATGTAACCTCTCCAAAGTGTCCTGGGTCGACCCAGGGGCCTCCTGCCAGCAGGACATGCCCGAAACACCTCCCCAGGGAGGCGTCCAGGAGGCTACCTGACCAGATGCCCAAACCACCTCAACTGACTCCTTTCGATCCGGAGGAGCAGCGGTTCTACTCCGAGTCCCTCCCGAATGTCCGAGCTCCTCACCCTATCTCTAAGGCTGAGCCCGGCCACCCTACGGAGGAAACTCATTTCGGCCGCTTGTATCCGCGATCTCGTTCTTTCGGTCATTACCCAAAGCTCATGACCATAGGTGAGGATTGGGGCATAGATTAACCGGTAAAGCGAGAGCCTGGCTTTCTGGCTCAGCTCCCTCTTCACCACGACAGATCGGCTAAGCGTCCGCATCACTACAGACACAGAACCAATCCGCCTGTCAATCTCCCGATCCCTCCTACCCTCACTCGTGAACAAGACCCCGAGATACTTAAACTCCTCCACGTGAGGTAGGACTTCTCTCCCGACCTGGAGTTGGCAAGCCACCCTTTTCCGGTCGAGAACCATGGTCTCAGATTTGGAGGTGCTGATCCTCATCCCAGCCGCTTCACACTGGGCCGCAAACCTACCCAGCAAGAGCTGAAGGTCAGAGCTGGATGAAGCTAGGAGGACCACATCATCCGCAAAAAGCAGAGACGAGATTCTCCTGCCACCAAACTCGACACACTCCACACCACGGCTGCGCCTAGAAATTCTGTCCATAAAGGTAATGAACAGAACCGGTGACAAAGGGCAGCCCTGGCGGAGTCCAACCCTCACTGGAAACAGGTCCGACTTACTACCGGCTATGCGGACCAAACTCACGCTCCTCTGGTAAAGAGACTGAATGGCCCTTAACAGAAAGCCACCCACCTCATACTCCTGGAGCGTCCCCCACAGGGTGCCCCTGGGGACACGGTCATAAGCCTTCTCCAAATCCACAAAACACATGTGGATTGGTTAGGCAAACTCCCATGCCCCCTCCATCACCCTTGCAAGGGTATAGAGCTGGTCCACAGTTCCACGGCCAGGACGAAAACCACATTGCTCCTCCTCAATCTGAGATTCAACTATTGATTGGACCTTCCTCTCCAGTACCTTGGAGTAGACCTTTCCAGGGAGGCTGAGGAGTGTGATCCCCCTATAGTTGGAACACACCCTCAGGTCACCCTTGTTAAAGGTGAGGACCACCCCCCCAGTCTGCCACTCCACAGGAACTGCCCCGATGACCACGCAATGTTGCAGAGACGTGTCAACCACGACAGCCCTACAACATCCATAGCCTTGAGATACCCAGGAAGAACCTCATCCGCCCCCGGGGCTCCACCGCTGTGTAGTTGTTTGACTACCTCAGCAACTTCTGCCCCCGAGATTGGACAGTCCATCCCCAGGTCTCCCGGCTCTGGCTCCTCCTCGGAATGCGCGTAGGTGGGATTGAGGAGCTCCTCAAAGTATTCCTTCCACCGTCCGACTATAGCCCCAGTTGACGTCAGCAGCTCCCCATATCCGCTGTAAACAGTGTGAGCGAGTTGCTGCCTCCCTCTCCTGAGGCGCCGGACAGTTTGCCAGAACCTCTTTGGAGCCGATCGATAGTCTTTCTCCATGGCCTCACCAAACTCCTACCACGCCCGAGATTTTAGATTTTAAGTTGAAAATGCTATTTTTAAATTTTACTAATCACCATACGTGAAAGGGTTCCAATGAAGAGATGCATCAGTTCTGGTGCTGACGGCTGATACAGATTTTCTGATATTCTGATTCATCCCAGAGTGAACTACAATCTCCGATTGATGCAGTATTATATGGATACAGTGGGTTGTGAATTGATGTTTGTGATATTTCATATTTACTCACTTTAATATTTTGATTTGATTCTATTTAGGATCCACTGATTGATATGAAACGCTATTACAACACAATCATTTCCAGGGAAGAGACAATGTCTTCACTGAAATCATCATGACGCGGCTAGCTTCATTTAACACGTTTGGTGATGTGAGGGAACAGGTGGAAAACAACATGTCAATGAACTTCAAAATAAAGCAATTTTCGAAATTATTAGAAAAAGTTATTTGATCAATGATTGTAGTTTGGATTAATAATCATTTAACCAATGTATCCATGTAGATCAAAGAATTTCTAGCAGATAAACATTTTTACCCTTGAATAGCTGATTGCCTAGAAAAGTCTGATTCTGGTAGAAAAATCTCCACATGGAATACTGCGGGAAAAAAGTATTTATTCAGCCTCCAATTGTGCAAGTTCTCCCACTTAAGATGAGAGAGGCCTGTAGTTTTCAACATAGGTGTACCTCAAGTATGAGTGAAAAATTAGAAAAAAGAAATCCAACAGAAAATCTTATTTTCTGATTTTGAAATATTTTTAAAGGAAATTTTGGTGGAAAATAAGTATAAGAGGCTCCTCTGTCCTCCAATCTATACCTGTATGAAAGCAGCTTTCCGGAATATTTCTCTTAACCGGTGGCGCCATCTAGTGGCTGAAAAGCATGTCACACAAATAGTCAGTTGATCCATTTTATAAAGATGGCGACTTCACGTTTCTTGTTTATAAATGTGCTTCTGTAGCTGACAAACAGAGCTAAAACACACCGCCAGGGTCTCAATCCAGCAGTGCCAGATGTGTCCCCCTGCAAGCCCGTGCATTTGGTACATCTGATTTGGTGCTAAATACTGATAAGGTCATTGTAGTGGGGGATTTTAATACTCATGTGGACATTGAAAATGATTGCCTCAGTGTAGCCTTTAGTAATATCTTAGACTCAATTGGTTTTACTCAAAGAATACATAGCTCCACCCACTCCTGCCATCATACATTGGACCTTGTGCTGACTTATGGCATAGAGTGTGAGGAAATAACAATCTTTCCACATAATCCAGTCCTCTCGGACCACTTTCTGATAACCTTTGAGTTTTTTATAAGTGAGTTCTCGAGACATGAAAGTAAATTTCACTATAGTCGGTCTCTATCTGACAACGCAGTTGCATCTTTTAAATCAACTGTTCCATCTTTACTGTCCTCAGCATCTCAGAGGCATTTAGCAGATGGCAATATTTTCAGTTCTAGCCCCTCACAAACTGATGCCTTAGTTCATCATGTTAATTCCTCTTTACGTGTGGCATTAGATGATGTTGCCCCTTTAAAAAAGAAGGTAATTAGGGACAGGAAGTTGGCTCCCTGGTTTAATTCTCATTTACGAGCCATAAAACAAAACTCTAGGAAATTGGAGAGAACACGGCGCTCTACGCACCATGAGGAGGCATACCTATCCTGGAAAAACAGTCTTATGCTTTATAAAAATAAGCTTCGACAAACTAGAACTGCTTATTTTTCAGCATTAATTGAGGAGAATAAGCATAATCCTAAATTTTTTTCAGTACAGTTGCTAAACTTACACAGAATCATAGCTCTGAGCCATCTATTCCCTTAGCCCTCAGCAGCAATGACTTCATGGGATTTTTTACAAGTAAAATTAATTCTATTAGAAACAAAATCTTTAGCATCCTCCCTAATGCGATTTCTTCTTCCTCAGTAAGTGAGGCAGCATCAGAGGCGACTGTAGAACCTCATCTGTGCTTGAACCATTTTGATCCAGTTGAGCTTTCAGAGTTATCAAAAATATTAGCTTCATCTAAAACTTCAACTTGCATTTTAGATCCAATCCCAACCAAATTATTTAAAGAAGCATTTCCTTTGGTTACTGCCCCCATTCTAAATATAATCAATCTATCCTTAGTAAATGGGTATGCACCACAAGATTTTAAGGTTGCTGTAATCAAACCTTCACTTAAGAAGCCTTCTCTGGATCCAGATGACCCAATGAATTATAGACCAATATCTAACCTTCCATTTTTATCCAAAGTCCTGGAGAAAATAGTGGCCATCCAAGTATGTGAGCATTTAAACACCAATGCTCTGTTTGAGGAATTTGAATCTGGTTTTAGAGAGTATCACAGCACTGAAACTGCATTAGTGAGAGTTACAAATGATATTCTCATGGCCTCAGAAAAGAATCTTGTGTCTGTTCTAGTCTTGTTAGATCTCAGTGCTGCCTTTGACACAGTTGATCACAATGTTCTTTTAGAAAGACTTGAACATGTTGTAGGGATCAAAGGAACAGCGCCAGGCTGGTTTAAATCCTACCTGTCTGACAGATTTCATTTTGTAAATGTACATGACAAATCGTCTTCATACTCCAGGGTTACTTGCGGAGTACCACAGGGTTCAGTGCTTGGACCAATTCTTTTTACTATATATGCTCCCAATTGGTAAAATCATTAGACAGCATGGGATAAACTTCCACTGTTATGCTGACGATACTCAGTTATATTTATCCATTAACCCTGATGAACCTAATCGGTTGGGTAGATTACAGGCTTGTCTTGAGAACATAAAAAATTGGTTGACTCTAAACTTTTTGCTTTTAAATCAAGACAAGACGGAAGTTCTCATCTTTGGACCAGAAATCCAGAAAAAGAAATTGCTTAGTCAATCACCTGACCTGAATGGCATTACATTAATCTCCGAGAACAAAGTAAGGAACCTTGGTGTTATCTTTGACCAGGACATGTCATTCAAATCCCAGGTTAAACAGGTTTGTAGGATTTCCTTTTTCCACCTTCGGAATATTGCTAAGATTAGAAGCATCCTTTCAGGAGTGATGCTGAAAAACTAGTTCATGCATTTATTACATCAAGACTGGATTACTGTCATTCATTACTCTCAGGAAGTCCACAGAATGTAGTTAAAAGTCTTCAGCTTTTCCAAAATGCTGCAGCTAGAGTTCTGATGAGAATTAAAAAGAGAGATCATATCTCTTAAGACCCTTCTTCTCACATATAAAGCTCTTAATAACCAAGCTCCATCATACATCAGTGATCTGATTGTTCCATACGTTCCTAACCGAGCACTTCGCTCTCAGACTGCAGGTTTACTGGTAGTTCCCAGAATATCTAAAATTAGGATGGGAGGCAGATCTTTTAGTTATCAGGCTCCTCTCCTGTGGAATCAGCTCCCAGCCTTAGTCCGTGAGGCAGACACCTTGTCTACTTTTAAGAATAGGCTTAAAACATTTTTATTTGATAGGGCCCATGTTTAAAATCTGATGTTAGCCTAAATCTGGACAAGTGAGGGAGTAGAGGGAGGTGGAGTGTACAGTCGGTAAAGACGGCTCTCCCTTGCCCTGACTCCAACATACCTCCATCTAAATAGGATAGATTATCCTGAGTTATCTCTGTAGTTATGCTGCTATAGGCTTAGACTGCTGGAGGATACACTGACCACTTTTCACACTCTACTGCAGTCTGCTCTTTAACTGTACTATTTTCTGCAATTTCAGCTGTTAACTTTATTTTCTCTGTAAGTGTTTTTCTCCCCAGAAGAAGCTACAACGATGTTCTGCTGAGCTGTGGTGGCCTCATGGAGGGGGCCACCAACTAGCACACTGCTGCTAACCACTAAAACATTATCCCTCTCCTGATAATAACTTTTTGCTTTCCTTGACGTTGGATGTGCTACTACTAGTTTATCCGTTTAATTATAGATCGACTAGGATAAATACAATAAAGTTTATCTCTCACCAAATAGAATATTTACTAAGACTTCACAATATAATTATAGACACATTACTTGTCTGTGTGTGTGTGTGTGTGTGTGTGTGTGTGTGTGTGCGCGTGCGTGTGCTTGTGTGTGTGTGTGTGCGTGCGTGCGTGCGTGCGTGTGTGTGTGTGTGTGTGTGTGTGTGTGTGTGTGTGTGTGTGTGTGTGTGTGTGTGTGTGTGTGTGTGTGTGTGTGTGTGTGCCTGCTCTGTCTTCCTGATCCCCAGTGAGTCGTGGAGGATGGCTGCTTATACTGAGCCAGGATTCTCTGGAGGTTTCTTCCTGTTAAAAGGGAGTTTTCCTCTCCACTGTCGCTTTATGCTTGCTTAGTATGAGGATTGCTGTATAGTCAGTGACTTGATGCAATTTGCTGGGTTCCTTATATAGGAAACATTATTTCTGACTGGCTTAATGAACTGACCTGAATTGGAATGTTTATTATGTGAAGTGCCTTGAGACGACTCTTGTCGTGATTTGGCGCTATATAAATAAACTTGAATTGAATTGAAACTTGAATTACATGTGCAGGCCCGTCTGAAGTTCGCTGGAGAGCATTTGGATGATGCAGAAGAAGATTGGGAGAATGTCATGTGGTCATATGAAACCAAAATAGAACCATTTGCTGAAACCTCTACTTGTCATTTTTGGAGGAGAAAGAATGCTGAGCTGCACCCAAAGAACACCACACCTACTGTAAAGCATGGGAGTGAAATCATCATGATTGGGGACAGAAAACGTTTGACCTCTGTCATTGCCAACAAAGGTTATACAACAAAGTACTGAGATGGAATTTCATTGATGACTATAGATACTTTTTTCCACCATAATTTGCAAATAAATAATAAAAAACAGATAATGTGATTTTTCTGGATTTTGTGTCTCATAGCATTACAGGCCTCTCTCATTTTTAAGTGGGACACTTGCACAATCGGTGGCTGACTAAATACTTTTTGCCCCACTGTGTCTGTCATTGCTAGCATGGATTAGCACTCAACTAACTCTTGATCCCCTGGTTTGACAGTGAGTGGCTCATTCACAAGTTAAAGAAATTAAATTTGATTCCTCATCTGGTAAATCTAATCATGCTGAATTTTGAATGATTCCAATCACCCGCCTATTTTGATACGCTCCCAAATAAAACAAAATAGCAGGCAGTGGATAAAAAAGGGGTGTCTGTGACTCAGTCCCTTTACTGTTGTCCTTTTGTGAAATAAGAATGGCAGAAGAACAGTTCCTGTTGAAATTAAAATGATTAATTAAATAATAAGAACTGCTTCAAAAACAACTCCAAACAACCACAAAACGTTCTGAGGGCTTGCTTTCACACAAAAACCACAACTCCTACAATCGTGGAACAGTACTTTCGATGACGTCACCATGTGTGTTGAACTTCGACAACGCAGATTAAACAGCTCCAGATGTTCCATCCAGCTACTTTCTATCTGTAACTTTCACCTCCAACATCTGGAACACTGTTAACGTGAAGCGTGACTAACCCATCCAGACGCGCGGACAGAAAACACGTTTGTTCCTTATTTTAAAAGACGAACTCCGCAAAAAATAAAAAATAAAACCTCAAAATGCGCAACTGTGGTTGAAGCAGACCGCAACGAGAATAAAACGAGGCTTTAGAGAAAAGATGCAAACCGTGAGCTGCCGTGGAGTTCGTGGCTGCAGCCTGGAGCTGTTTCACATCTGGATCACCGACAGTCTGTGGGTTTGCGCTGTGCTCTGCAGATGTCCTCCTCGGCTCAAGTCACGTGTCTCCGACGTATTTGGTGATTTTCTTTAGCAACATTTTAAGCACAAACTCCGTAAATTCGCTTCCTCCTATTATTATGGGACAAGAATTTACAGAAATAGTTTTTTATTTATTCATTGCTTTTATGTCGCAGCTCATTATATATATATATATATATATATATATATATATATATATATATATATATATATATATATATATATATATATATATATATATATATGAATGATGACATGTGATGAAAAGAGAGATGTCTGCATTATGTGAGGAGGTGTTTCTGTCCAGGACTCCGCCCACCAAGGAGTATAACAAATGCAGCACAAGGATTATCTCACAGCTAACAGATCACCCGATCAATTTATTTCTGTGTCTCCTTGTGCTGCATGGGGCATTTTCTCTGGGGGCTCCAGTGCACCCCCACCCTAATTTCTAAATCCCTGACAGTTATACCCTGATGGATCTGCCCAGCTCTTCAGTAATCAGCATTTAAACTGCATTTGTGCAAGACAGGTAATTTATAGTTATTCTACTGACATCATTACATCACACATTAACAATAGGGCCATAACTGGAAAAAGGTCACAGAACTGAACAAGCATTATACTCTCTTTTGGGGAAGCCAGGCTCCCCAATAAATCGAGCCCTGCCTACAAGAAAATTTGCTGCCTTGAGTACTTATTTGAGAACTTGTTGGATAGTTGAACCTCAAATTCAGGAGGAGCAATGCAGTTTTTGTCCTGGCTGCCCAACCAGTCTACATGTGTTTTGTGGATTTTGAGGAGTCATTTGACCACGTCCCTCGGAGGGCCCTGTAGGGGTGGGTGCTCTGTGAGTTTGGGGTACCAGGCCCTCTGATATGGGCTGTTAGGTCCCTGTATGACCGGTGTCGGAGCTTGGTCCGCATTGCCGGCAGTAAGTCGGGCTCGTTCCCAGTGAGAGTTGGACTCAGTCAAGGCTGCCCTTTGTATATATTCTGTTCATAACCTTTATGGACAGGATTTCTAGGTACAGCCAAGGTGTGGAGGGCATCCGTTTTGGTGGCCTGAGGATCAGGTCTCTGCTTCTTGCAGATGATGTGATCCTGTTGACTTCACCAGAACGTGGTAGCAGTAGCTCAGGAGGTAAAGTAGATTGTTCAGTTATCAGAAGGTTGCAGGTTTGATCCCAGCTCTTGACTGAGAATTCTGCTGTTGTGTCCTTGGGCAAGACACTTAACCCACCTTGTCCGCTGGTGGTGGTCAGAGGGACCGGTGGTGCCTGTGCTCAGCAGCCTCGCCTCTGTCAGTGTGCCCCAGGGCAGCTGTGGCTACATTGTAGCTCATCACCATCAGTGTGGATGTGTGTGTGTGTGAATGGATGAAATCACACACACACATCCACAGTAGTGTAAAGCACTCTGGAGTTCTCTGACTCTGCAAGGTGCCAGACAAGTGTTGGTCATTTATCATTTATTGATGTGATCTCCGGCTTTCGCTGGAGCGGTTCGCATCTGAGTGTGAAGCAGCTGGGGTGAGAATCAGCCCCTCTGAAACCGAGACCATGGTCTGGAGTCAAAAAAGAGTAGAATGCCTTCTCCAGGTCAGAGACAAGGTCCTGTCCCAAGTGGAGGAGTTTAAGTATCTCAGGGTCTTGTTTATGAGTGAGGGAAAGATGGAACATGAGACTGACAGGCGGAATGGTGCTGCGTCTGCAGTGATGTGGGAGTTGCACCGATCTGTCGTGGTAAAGAGAGAGCTGGGCTGGAAGTCAAAACTCTTGACTTAGTTGATCTATATTCCTACCCTCACCTATGCTTTGGGTGGAGACCAAAAGAACAAGATCAGAGACAAGCGACCAAACTGAGTTTTCTCCACAGGGTCTCTGAGCTCACCGTTAGAGATAGGGTGAGAAGCTCGGGCATCCTGGAGGGGCTCGGAGTAGACCTGCTGCTCCTCCACATCGAGAGGAGCCAGCTGGCCCAAGTGACTGAGGAGAGGATAGTCTGGGCCTCTCTGCTTAGGCTGCTGCTCCCGTAACTCGACCCCGGATAAGCGAAGAAAAACGGATGGATGGACATTTAAATATCATGTCAGAAAATTCATAACTTTTTTTTTTTTTTTTTTTTGCTTCTGAAGCAAAAATTTAAACACTAAAAAAGTACACTGGCCCTTAGTGCCCAAACCATAAGGTGAGGGAGTGAGGGGTCAAACAGGAAATCAACAGAATAAGTTTTTATTGATCTTTCACAGAAAGAGTTAAGTGACATATTGGACTTTTAAGAAATACGTTTTGACATTTTGAAAACAAGCTGATTGTATTACTTAACACGTTCCTAAAGTGTCAGTTAATCATCCACTTTTATTTCCATACAAACACATGAACAAAAACAATTATGAGCTTAATAAAGAGTAAATTCTCCATTACTTTTCCTTTTGTTAAATCAGTCAGATGATGGCACCAGACATCCAACAGCTTATTATATGTACACGCATTGTACTACAGTTTAACTCATTAGTCAGAAGGCTCAGGTAACTGTACACTGGTTTTCATCACAGGACACACTCAAATGAATCTTTTTAAAAATAAACTCCAATAAAAATCCATTGAATGGACGAGAAAACAGACGATCTTTTAAAAAAATGGGCCTACTGTGCATTGATCTGTTGCATTAGTGGTCACATGGTGTTACAACACAGAGGAAGTGACTTAATGAACAGAAAGGAGTGGCTGCACATGCGTTCAAATAAACACCAGTAGCAAATGATTTCACACAATATGGCAACAAAAAAAAAAGTAAATCAAAATATCACAAAAGCTTAAAAAAGTCAATGTAACTTCAAATAGTCCCAGAATTAGTGCTTTTGTTATGTATAGAAGTTCTTCCCCTCTTTAGATTCAACAGCAATACTGACACTTAAACACAACACGGTTTGTAGTTTGTACCCTGACCCATTCAAACGATAATGAAGTTTCATTTTTCCCACATCTTCTAACGAGTCTTAATAAAAGCAGTTTTGCACAAACTGTGAAATTGAAAAACCTGGTGATGGGTTTTCCATCTTTGCTGATGAAACAATTGCATCGATAAGCATTAGCTGCAATAGTCATTTATACATTCTCACATCTTTTATTTGCAAGTTCAAAACCAGAGAAATGACAAAGACCACACCTGTTTGCATTGTTCTGCGTTAAGAGTTAGAACGAAAAGTAAACACAAATGTGCCATGGCTGCGTTTCACAGTAGCACGGTCAGGAATCCACTCAACTGGACCTGCAGACAGAAGATGTTTTTCTATCTGCTTTTGTTTGCATCACCTGGGAGTTCTGCAGCAGAATGTTCTGTTAATTCTTCTTAAATCCTATTCTACTTTAAAATCTGCACATGTACGGCATGTATAAATTCAACTATGATTTGATTTATTTATTCGTTATTAGGTGTAAATATTCCAAGGCATTTTAAAACAACCTGTTTCTGCACATTACCCTGCACAAAAAATAATAATAATAATAAATTCTGTAGTCAAGTATGCAGTTATTTAATCATTACTCTCGGGCAAAGTTGGGGATGGTGTATGATCTAGAAGACAATAATAACCAGATATTTATAATTAGAGGTAAACTGATTGTTATGTTGCAGTGCAGAGTTTGTAAAAATATCAGTGCATTTACAAAAATGTGATAAATGCAGGCTTCTTTTGTCAGTCAGGACATTTTTTTTATTTTCTCTGCAACGCCCTTTTTGAAATCTTTGTCCTCTGCCTCTCTCTCCCTTACTTTTTTTTGTGTCTCATCAATATTTTTGTTCTTCTTGTTTTTTTTACACAGTCATGTGTTGATGTGGCAATCTGGAAATACATTCACTTCCTCTGCATAAATAGTCTTTAACATTAGGCACTGCCTTCATTTCTATGTTGAGGAACAGTTTGATGGCTGCTCCTCTTCGTAACCAGGCTGCCAGCTGCACAACGAGCTAGACAACAGCTAGTGATGAGGTCAGAAGCTGGACTGCATCCATCTTCATGTGTTCAGCTTGTTTCAAAAGGCTGCAGCTCTTCGTCCTGATTACTGTCATCAGGAAAATCTTTGCTCCAGTGGTGGCAATGATCAAAAGAGCCAGAACGAGGGATGTCCAGCGAAGAGTCCTCATGCTCAACCATGACTGGGAAGACGTGGTCAACCATGTCGCACAAGCGCCCAAACCTGGCAGAAATGTACAAAGGTTTTAGCGTTTTTATTGTACAAAGACAAAAGTTGTTTGTTGAGCCAAAGCGAGCAGGTAAAATAAACTGAAGAAGGAGGCGGTGCTTACGAGGAAATGTTGGTTTTGGCGTGCTCTTGAATCAGCTCCCCTTTGGGATTGACAGTGAAAATCCTGTTCAGAGGAATTCCCACTTCCTTATAGGAATACACATCCTGAAATCACACCAACAACCAAAAGAAACCAAATCAGGGCTATTTGACTTTATTTGTGTGCGTGTGTGCGTGTGTGTGTGTGTGTGTGTGTGTGTGTGTGTGTGTGTGTGTGTGTGTGTGTTCAGTCAACTCACCGTAGCTCTGTTGCCAAAGGCAGCGTAGAACGGTTCCATGTTTGGGTAGAAAAGGTGCTTGATGTCTGTGAGACACTCGATCTTAAACTTCTCTGGTTTCTTCTCAATCACCTCCCTGCAGGAAACATCATTTATTGCACAAAATACTGTGAGCGGTGGCAGCATCAGCTTAAGAAATGTTTAAGAGGATTAGGTGGAAAAATGTGTATTTCTTTACATGTTGTCAGCAATTTCTTTCTCATTTTTAGATTTGCATGACAAATAAGTCATAAAGTCGACAAATAAGTCGTTTTTGTGCGTGTCTGACCTGTGAAAAGCAGAAAAAAGGCTGCTGGGGCTGAGCAGCACCGGGCCCATCGGCAGCATGGTCCCGCTCTCATTGATCCAGTGCAGGTAGCCTCTAGTCATCCCAGCCATACCAATGGCCCTTGCTGAGCAGTACATGAATTTATATCCATTCCTGTGACAGAGGAAAAGATCATTAGCATTTAGCTATAATCACTAACATGTCCATCACGCGCAGCTGTTTTTTTGGCTCAGAGAAACAAAAAAAAACCTAATTTTATTTATCTTAATGAAGCGTTCACTATGGAAACCCTTTCTTGCCATTCTGATTACAAAAAAATTGCATGATTATGAGACGCAATTTTTAAATCAGATTAGCGCTAATGAGCTTCCATACTTTCACTGACCTTAAGGTCACTACTAAAATGAAAATGATTCAGAAAAATTGGTAAATGGTTGAGTAGAAAGTTAATAATTAATTACTTTACATTGTTATTATCATAATATTAATATTTTTATAATATAATATATAATATTTTATTTATAATATATTAATTTTATTACTTTATATTTGAATGCTTAATGCTACAAATTCAAAGCATGGCAAGCCATCCTGTATAAGTGAATATTTACGCCTGCATAGCTAAATAATTTAGTTAACAAATACATTTAAAACATGGAAATTAATGTAAGTGTAACCATAGAGGACCTTTATGACATAAAAACCAGAAACAGGTATAAACACTGAAGGCTCATGGCCACACTCACTGGCTGACTTTGTGGTAGAGCCGTGCAATCCCCTGATGGGTCCAGTCTTTACCCAGCGTAGGAAGGATGTGCCCAAGAGTGTCGGACCTAAACCAGAAACAAGGCATGACTAAATATATGCTCTTTAAACCTTACATCACACAGGTGCATGACCCTAAAATGAACTAATGTCCTTAGAAAAGGTCAAACAGGGCTGCCATCTGCTGGCGATAAGCAGTAAGTGAACAGGAGGTGTGTTTTTGGTGGCTAACTTATCACCTGGTGATGGTTCCATCTATGTCTGAGATGATTATTTTGTCATCCCAGCTCCAGAGATAGATTGTGCCGTGGCAGCGACAAGTGCCTTGGTACTGGGTGGTCACGCTGAACACCACCTCATTAGGACCTTCCTTTAGCTGCAGGCTAGCCTGCAGAGAAAAGAAGGCAGGAAGTTGTTCATTCAGTGATTCGTATACGTAAACATCACAGTAATGTGCCAAACTGAGCTGAGTGTTCTTGAGAAATAATTCAGGTAAAACTGTCTAGTAGTTGAAAGTCCCTCACAAACACAAAGCAGTTTGGTTCCATGTTGACATGGAACCAAACTTGTCCTAAATGCTAACAAGACAGAGACCCTGATCGCTGCACCACCGGGACTTCAGCCAAAAATCGAGCAAGAAATTGCCTCTTTTTGCCCATCAGCCAAGGCCAACATTAGAAACCTGGGAGTTATTTTTGATCCAGCTTTAAGTTTAGACTCACACGTCAAAACCATCTCCCGCTCTTGTTTCTTTCAACTGAGAAACATTTCAAAAGTCCGTAAACTGGTTTCTACTGCAGATCTGGAAAAAATCATCCATGCCTTTGTGTCATCACGCTTAGACTACTGTAACGCTCTTTTTACTGGTCTCAGCAAAACCTCCCTCTCACGCCTTCAAGCCATCCAAAATGCAGCAGCCATACTCCTAACCAAATCCAGCAGACGAGCTCACATCACTCCAGTTTTACAGTCCCTCCACTGGCTCCCGGTAGAATTTAGAATTCAGTTTAAAGTTTTAGTCCTGACCTATAGAGCTCTTAACAACCAGGCTCCAAGCTACCTATCTGAGCTTTTATCCCCACACACCACCTCTCGGAACCTTAGATCCACATCTGAAAACCTCCTGGCTGTTCCTCGAACCAGACTGAAAACCAAAGGGGACAGGGCCTTTCAGTCTATTGCACCCAGACTTTGGAACAGTCTACCTTCTAATCTCCGTCTCTCTAACACTGTAGAGGCCTTTAAAAATCATCTAAAAACTCACCTTTTCATCCAGGCGTTCCCTCCATAAATGTTTCAGAATGATGGCTTTGTTCGGGTTCACACCTTCACTTTGTTTATACTCATGATTTTATTTTCTACGTTTATCACTGCTATTGTTTTTCTGATGTTTTTATTGGTTAGAGGTATTTTCCCTGATCTTTATCATGTTGTACAGCGCTTTGTGATTTATATCTGAGAAAGGCGCTATATAAATAAACTTTTACTTACTTACTTACTTACTTACTTACTTACTTACTTACATACGCTGGAATAAACACCTTACCAGCTGATCTGAAGTCAGCCGAAGAGTCTTCTTATAACAGATGCTGCTAGCGCTCAAAAGCATCTCAGTCTGACAGGATGCTGCCACCTGATTGGTTGATCGGGGTTCCTCATCACTTGAGGAGGACTCATCCTTCAACCTGTAAAATCCAAAGCACTCAGGTTGGCAGAAGAAGACAACGAGTGTCATTTTGAGTGCTTTAAAGATCAAAATGTGGATAAAACTGGGATCAGAATTGACCTGTTTTCTGGGGTCATAGTGATAGACGCCTCTTCCATGTCTCCCGCAGCATCAGTCACCTCCTGTGGTGCAAAAAGGTCAAAACACAAACAAATGATGCTGATGTAGTTAAAAGACTCTAAGCCTAAAGGTAAATGCGAGCTGGTACTTAGTCCGTTCAAGGACTGACCGACTTAGAATCACTGTTCCTGCTCCTCCATGAGAACCACCAACGCCCTCCTTTCTTTGGCATCTTCTCCTTAATGATGTTCTCCACTGACTCCTGAAGAAAACGATGCACATTCAACTCAAAACTGAAAAGAAATGTACATGCAAGCAGGAAAAAGATCCACTACACAATGGCGAAACATTATAAACACCACAGTGTGCCAAACTCTTAAAAAACCCGCCAAAATAAAAGGCAAGAGGGGAGCAAAAACACATTAGCATGCAGACCCCCCCCCCCCCCCCCCCCAAAAAAAAATCTAAGAAAGCCCTGGAAATTGAAAAAAAAAGATTATGGTTGAATACAACACACAGAGACATGGATGGATATAGAAAGTGACAATGATGAAAGACGCTAACAGGAAAAGGCATGCTCTGAGCTCTAACACTCAAGCAAAGACAGAAAACATCATACAGGCTGGGAGGAGCTGGAGCTGAACAGACCAGGGAGGCAATAAGAGAAGAGGCCGAAAACGGAAAACACGTAACTCAAACACCAAGACTTAGTGAACACAAACGTCAGATGGGCCACGAGTGAAAGGATGTGTGGAAATTACAAAAAAGGAAATACAAAGAAGACAAGGACATAGAATTATTCAAGTGTTAGAACAGGTTTAACACAGACTTATTATTACACATCTAGAAATGTTCAATCTGAAGCCAGAAATGAGTGCAAGCCTACATAAGCTAAGAACATTGTGTCAATCGAAGTAAAACTTTGAAGCCTGGAGGGTTCATTGTAATAATTTGATGGATGCAAATATGATAAAATTTTAGTCTATTTTACATTCGAATCTTAATAATTATTTTAAAGAGCTCCTTTACTGAAATTTCAATATGTTTGCAGTGGTCTCTCTTAGCAATGACTTGTACTCGCGCGCGTGTGTGTGTGTGTGTGTGTACTTGTTTAACTATCCCACTTAAGACCAAAACTGGCATATTCACTAATCTTCTGAAGACCGATGGGCCTTCTTAGGACCAAAGCCCTGTCCTAATATGGTGGACCCCCTGGTTTAGCCTTAGGGGTGAGGTTTAGAGGTAAGATGTGAATTGAGTTTTTGTTACAGTTAGGTTTAGGAACACACTGGTTATGGTTATGTGTGTGTGTGTGTGTGTGTGTGTGTGTGTGTGTTCCAGATGCGCCTGTTGCAGCACGGAGAATTCAGCTGGAGGAGAAAGGAGCAGCAGACGGCCAGATTTGAAGTCCTATTTCCTGATATTTGGACATCTCGCCTCTTATTGGCTAATGACAGCGAGACTCTACCACTGATCCTGTTTGCTCTGCAGCGTTGATGCTAATGCTAACGGTTAGCGTTTACTAGCAGAGATGTACGTTCTCTGCTGTTTCCTGGATGCTAAACCAACAACAGCCTAGCCAAGATGGGTGAGTCCAACTTAAGCGACAGCTTGATGTAGATCTGTCAGGCTTTTCAAATCCTAGTGTTTCACTGTCTGTTTTCTGTCAGAAGTGAATGCAGGAAATAAGAGCTATCGAATAGGTGTACTAGACTATTTTCACTTTCAGCCTGCATGTTAAACTCAGAGTGGCCGATCATTTTCAAAACTATAAGTAAAAAATGGGCTCTCAGTTAATAAATATAGAGATGAATCTGGTCTTACCTGTGGCAGGGGTTTCTGGTAGACCTGCATGGCCAACATGACAGGAGCTGCTGTGCTCCAGTTGTAATACCTACAACAACAACATCAAGGGTAACGTCTGACTATTTAGTCTTCTTCTGCAGAAAAACCCACTAAAGCTCGGTTCACGCGGCAGGAAGGTCATGATTATTTTAGAACAGCTCCGCCCCTTCTGACAATCTTTAGGATATGCATGATTACCATAACGGCTTTAAAGATAATCTTATCAGATAATTCTAGTGTGTGGTGTGCGGAGCACTCTAAATCGCTCAGGTCATAAATCTGAACTTTCAAACATGTTGGACTGTCCAATTTTTGGGGACAAAGGAATGTGCTGCCTGTTGAATGTGATGTGCAGCCAATCAGAAAGCGAGGTGACAGCTGTGCAGCATGCTCTTCTTCGCCACATCAAAGTCATGTTTTATCTCACCACCTAGTTGGGAGATGTCTGTGAGTGAAAACGGTTTATGTGCAGTGTGTAGTATTTGCCGAGCTGCAGCACATCACACGCTGTTGGACCAAAACTGTAATGCAGCATTTGGGATATTTTTACCCCCACATGCTTTAAAACAGGGGTGTCAAATATGCGGGCCAGATCCGGCCCGTGAGATGGTTGTGTAAACTTTATTTTCCTACTTTACAATGTAGAGTGAAAATAAACTTATCTTTGTGAGCAAGTTTTCTCTGTAATGAGTATAAATAAAACAAAGCTGAGCTCAAGGCTCACACAAGAACTTGAATCACATCCTGAAGTTGGCCGCCACTCAGGATGTGACTTGATATTGATGTGCTGATGAAAGCTAAAAGATGTTAAGTAAAATGAGTCAAATATTCTTTAAGTGCTGCATGAAACTGATCTAGCCATGTGATCTGTAAGCTCTTTGAATTACTAAGGAATGTTTTTTTTTTTCATTTAGTGATTTTTTTTTTCTTTTTCAAATTTTCAAGTACACTTCAGGTGTTGTACTTGTACTATTTTGGATACACTGTCCTCAGGCTCCAGCCTTGTTTTATATTGATTGTATTAAAACAAAGAAAACAATCTGAAGTTGTTTTTAATTTACCGGTCCGGCCCACTTGGGACTAGATTTCCCTCAATGTGGCCCCTGAGCTAAAATGAAATTGACACCCCTGATTTAAAAACTAAGATGTTTTAGAAATCCCGCCGTGTGAACCGGGCTTCTGATTTCAGGAGTTCAATGTTCACAGCAAGGCATTTTAAGGGTTTGCAAAACAAATGTGGAGAGTTTATAGCTTTTTCTTAAAGATTGCTTCTTTACGGATTGGTCCCAGAAAACGATTTGGTGCTGATGGAGGTGTACATACTTGTTTCCTATCTTCACCACTAGGTTTGGGTCATCGATAATGGAAGGGTTCTCAGAGAACTGTTGGTAGGAGATAGCTCTCTCCAGGAACTGTTCTGTAGCATCAAACATACACAGAATTTGAGTCTAACAATGTTTCTAATTATTCCAGTAAAAGATCCTGCCTTGTCCATTTTCCCACCTCTGGTGATCTCCTTGTTGTCTGTGAGTCCTCCACACAGAGAGATGGCCACATGAGGCTGGTCGCTGATCTGGTCCACGTAACTGTCCACGCCGCTGTCCACCCCGCTGCTACCCATGGACTGAGGGGACTGGTTATTGCTCCTCACATCCACCATCATCATCTCTGAGTTCCCCCTTATTGAGCTCCTTCTTCCATCACTGAGGAGGAAGACACATCGTTTCACACACAGCCCTTAAAGGTGTAAGGAACATTTATCCTGAGGCGTTTTTTGTCCCTGCACCTTTTAGGGAAGTAAAGAGCAGCAACTTCGGGCTCCAGCTCTGTAAGATCATCCAGATAAACACCGTCAGCTCCAAGGTGCTGGCTTCGCTTTTCTAGAAGGAACCAGATCGAACATCATCAGCAGGAGACACAAAGGCATGTGGTCAGAAAACTTTGAAATAGTTTATCCTCCACCTTTCCTCTTGGAAGGTGAGTCAGTCCGTCTGATCGGACTTCCTCCGCTCATGTTTTCATTCAGATGATCTGGAAGAATCTTTGGGGACACTGAACACTCTACTGCACCGTCCATCTCTACGTGAAGTGTCCTGACGTGCTCAGCATCTTTTGTTTTCAAGACAAAAACCACCAAACGTCAGTAGACACTAATATATGTGGGCTTCAACATTTTTGAGCTTAGAGAATCATTCAGCTACAAAATCTAACATTAATTCAATGAAATTTGTTCTCTGTTATGGAATAAGAAATGTTGTTTTGGACATCCATAATACTGATCAAAATACCCACTAGGGGGCATTAAATGCATTTACAGTTTTTCTATGTTGCTTTGGTGCATTTCTCACAACAGAATTAAACTTTGCACAACAGTTAGTTCAACCTCCACAACATGTAGTTGTTTTGGCACAACCTAGTGGCGGTTTCACATTCATTTCGTCCAAAGGCAAATACAGTTGAGTAAGTACAAATGTCTAAAGAACGGTCACTTCTGACTTGCTATTCATCACAATCTGCTTGCTTTTATCATGAATGTCACAATTATTTATACTTGTACCTGCTGAATAGTCATTGTCCTTACAACTAATAGTCTTCATTTGATTGCTTGTGTCATTGCACTCAAAATTGTTGAACATCTTGTCAAACAGTTTGTACACCCATTTTGAAAACCCTATTTTTAAGGAGTTTCCATGGAAATCTCCATAAATTACTTTTCTCAGGTGAACCTTATCTCACACTAATGAAAATTGGTGTGTGTCCTGGTGACAATCGGACAATGTGTGTAGTGGTTTGGGATAAGGTTAGCTTCCATCACTCTGCTGTAGTCAGGCAGTGGTTTGCAGCACACGACAGGATGCTTATGGAGTTTCTTCCTCCTTACACTCCATTCCTGAATACAGTTGAGGAGTTTTTCTCTTCCTGGAGGTGGAAGGTATATGACAGGCATCCACATACCCAAATGGCCCTGCTAGCAGCTATGGATGCAACTTGTGATGACATCACAGCAGAGTCCTGCAGAGGCTGGATTCGCCACTCCAGGAGATACTTTCCTCGCTGCATTGCGGGGGATGACATCCGTTGTGATGTAGATGAAAATGTGTGGCCAGACAGACAGGAACGTCTGGATGTGCCAGAATGATTTACTGTACCTGTATGTTACAGTACTGTGCAATAATGTATGTACTGTTATACATGTACTGTATATTGTTCACATTTGTGCACAGCTCTACCAAAAGGGTGATTTTATGTTTACATGTATTCTACAGTAAACAAGTGACTGTAGCATATTTTCTTTTGCACAATGCTGTAGAATTACAAACACTTCTATACAGTAAAAATGTAAAACATGTATTCAGTGTCTCAGTTACTCCCAAAACTCCCATAACATCTACAGTAACTTTACTGCACATTTCAAATGGCTGTACAAGTAGGGCATAGTGCTGTCTTGAGCATTTTCAGGTGTCACCAAATATTCTTGCAATGGAAAACACTGAAATTATAAACTGTCACAGTGAAAACATGACAAAGCCATTTGACTATCTCGTTCATAGAGATGGTGTCAAGACATTTCATTTTGATGGCACTGACAGTTTCATTGACATGAATACTTGCTTTTGAGGAATGGATTATCAATTTTGAGCATGTGACGTGCTTTTGCAGGCTATCCACTAGGTTTTGCAGTTTGCACTAATTGTTTTGAGAAATGCACTAACTGCTGTGTTAATAGTGTTCTGAGAAACGCACCAAAGCGACTGAGAAAAACTGTAAAACTCAGCTGTGACTCAAAAGAGCCATTGATGGGTGAAATAGTCAAACAGGAAACAACTGAACAGAATAAAATATAATAATTTAAACTACTTTTTTTGCAGTATTTTACACAGTATCCATGATTTATGAGGAATTACAGCAATGTTCTATCAAACAGCTTAAACCAGGATAAGGCAGAACATGTTTAATACTCACTGTGGAGATCTTTGCCATTTCCTGCCTTGTTTTGACACTTTCATTTAACGCGAATATGCAAATTAACCTGAACTTACTAGTTTGCTCCATGCTGGTGCCACCCTTGTTCTCCTCAGAGTTCTTGTCCCCTTTGAGAAGGGAGGGCTCTCCGGGTTCGGAGCTACTACGAGTGACAGAAAGAGCCCCGGGGTCACTGATGGCTCGGAAGTGAGTGTTGGTGCTCACCGGGATGGAGACCACTTCCTGCTTCTGGATGGACGCCAAGATGTCTGGCTATAACAGAGAGAAAAAAGCTCTTTACCTCAAATATATTGATGAAACTTAGGAAAAAAAACTTTTCAATTGATGGATACATGAGAAAATGTAATTGACCAAAGAGTCACACAAACTGGTTTGAGTTTAAACTTACACAATTCATGCTGGTATGACTAATACCACATCATGTGTTGCTGATGTATCTGCTGCTGTAAGAACAGCTAAAACAACACACACTCCCATGTGATGGTGTGTTAATGAGTGGATACCTGGGTAGCATGCGGAAGCTCCCCCCAGGTCCACTGGATTTCAGGATTAGTCTGACTGATCAGCTCCGAGTCACTCTTGGGTGATGGTGGACCAGAATCACCTGGGCTGCTGCACAACAGTTGATCAGAAACTCCATTCAGATCAGTTTGTTCATACAGGTTTCTAACATAAAAAGGATTTTGCCAGTCATAACACACCTTGAAACTGAACTGTTTTCTCATGAATTATTAGATTTATGTCATTTTGTTCAGCGCATCAAGAAAAAAAGAAGGTACCCGACAAGTGAAGAGAACTGAGAGGCTTGCTGCGGACAAGAGATGGACAGACCATAGGATGGAAGGATGGATAGAGTCTCCTTATGTGCACTAGATTGAAATGAAAGAAAAACAGAAAAAAGAAAAACAAAGAAAACTGTAAAACGACAAAGTGAAAAGATTATTTTGTCACTGAGATAGCAAACAATATGCATCATGGAGGAGTCAAGAGGTGTTATTCAAAATGTGTGTGTGTGTGTGTGTGTGTGTGTGTGTGTGTGTGTGTGTGTGTGTGTGTGTGTGTGTGTGTGTGTGTGTGTGTGTGTGTGTGAACAGTAAATAATATCTCTGTGAGTGAGTTCGCTCATTGTTGGGATGCACATTGCTGCTGGCTGTAAACACCTGACTGCTGTAAACAAGTCTGATCACACACACACACACACACACACACACACACACACACACACACACACACACACACACACACACACACACACACACACACACACACACACACACACACACACACACACACACACACCATGTCAGTACACACAACTACGGAGAGCTGAGAAAACAAATTCATCATGTTCGATACGACACAAAACAAACACGCTGCTTCACGCCTTGCCAGGCTCACCGCCGTGGAAGGTTTCTTAATAAACATCTGAAGTGTGGGAAGACGGATTTTTGGATCGGGTCCAGAAAATAAAGCAGCTTTTCAAAAAGCTTCATCTGAAATCACGCATGTGCACAAACCTGCTAGCTCAGATGTTAAACCACTAATTGTTTCCACTGAAGATGTGACACCAGTTCTGTGTTGTTTGATTGAAACAACCAGTAACACACTCATAATGCATGAAAACACACCCACACCACAAACAGTATCAGTGTGTATTTCTCTGCTTTTCTTTTAAACTTACCTGATGCCGTCCCCCTCCTTCTCATCATCTGAGCTCAGATCAATAGTAAACATGTCTTCATCTTCTGAGAACTCTTCTCCACTCTCTTCTCTCCTCCCTCCTGATCCTCCTGATCTTCCACCTCCCTCTGGCCTCGCTTTCCTCCTCCTCTTCCTTCTCTTCTTGGTCATCCCTCCATCCCCAAGTTGAGGTCCAAGATTCTGGATAGAGAGCGAGCTGCAAGCCGTGCTGTCTGTCAGGATGAGAAGAGATCAGCATAAATATTGACTCTGAAACACAAAAACCATCACAGAAGAACGACACCTACCCAGCTTGGACTGCATTAACTCTTCCCCCGCTGACAAGATGGGAGATGTAGCAAGGTAGGAAGGAACCACTTCCTGTTGAAAGGAGGACATATAGGGTATTTGTCACATCGGGATGTGTGGACGTGATCATTTACACAAGTCATTTCTGTGTCTTCTCTAACAACGCTGACTCTTGGTTTGAGTGTCTGGTATGATGACGGCCATGTGCCTGAATAGCAGCACCTGGAGCTTCTCAGGTGGTGTCTGCACCGAGCTTGCCACGTTTTACTGGTCTGGTGCCATCAGGCACGCTGGTTACCAGCATGATGAAGAGGAGGTGCATGGCTGCTCTGGCTGCATATTACTGGTCTATGTGCAACTGAAGCCCCTGTTTGTTAAATAAATCAGATTACCAGTGTGTTGGTGTTGTTCTTCAAAACTCAACGATCCAGTCCAATAAAGGACACCAAACAAGGGTCAAAGGCTAAATAAGTTGTTTAGTTGTTGAAAGTCCCACAAATGCATTTTCCTTAGAAATATGTCAACATCTGCAGTGGTCTCTAGTAGAAATGAATGCCTTGTGATTTGGTCTGTGGGGAAAAAAGCTCTGGCGCTTCTGTTTCAGGAACTAGAAATGAGCGCTAGCCGGGTTGAGGAGAATATGGCAGGTTTTAGAGTATTTCCTGATATTTGGACTCTGAATTGCAACGTTGATGTTTTATCTTCACAAATAACACAAGCCTGAAGAAATTCTGCTGTGTGGTGGAGTTGCTAATGGTAACAGTTAGCTTCTGCTAGCCAAGATGTTCTCTGCTCTCTCCTGGACACTAAAACAACAACAGCCTTCCCCGTCACGAGCCAAGATGGGTGAGTCCATGATTGCTAATTTTCAGTGTGTCATTGGTATGTGTGGCTTTTTCTAATTTGAGCGCTTTACAACACAATCAGTCATTCACCCATTCACACCCTGGTGGGGATGAGGTATGATGTAGCCACAGCTTCCCTGGGGTGAACTGATGGAGGCGGGGCCTGCTGAACACTGGCGCCATCGGTCACTCCGACCACCACCAGTAGGCAACGCTGGTTAGGTGTCTTGCCCAAGGACACAACAGCAGCATTCTCTGATCAGAGCCGGGATCGAATCTGCAACCTTCCAATTACTGGTCAGACCGCTCTACCTCCTGAGCTACTGTTGCCCCAATTTAGCACATCTCAAACAAAAACTCCCTTTTCGTTCCGACTTTTATTACCAATTCTACGTTCAATGAACACAAATCAGTCCATTTTAGGTATGAAAGTTAAGATTGGGACCAAAATCTATAAAATGTGTAGCTTTAATAGAAAAACAAATACAGTAACGCATGATGGTCGGTACAACCAAAATAGCTCCAAATCCCTGAAACTGTTCATTTGGATTCATTTTGGCGATCGTGATCATTTCAGGACAGTCAAAATGTCTAAAACAATGATGTCATAAACCGTCACTAACTAAGGAGGAAGAGATGTTTAATTCTAAATAATCTGATGTGAATTTGGGCTTAAACCTGGCAGATTAAATAAAGAAATCTGCTTATCAACCTCGTGCTGCTATGACGACGAATAAGGAATAAAAAAACCAGGCAGGAGAACTCACGTTTTACAGAGCACATGTTACGATCCAACCCGATTCATGTAGTAGAGGCGTAAAGGGAACACACACAATGCAAGGTCACGGCACATCTGCTCTGAGCTCGGCTCTTCTGGGAACATGAGCTGCAAAATCAATTTTAGTTCACGTGTTTTGTGAATCTTTGATCTCTAGAATAGCCTTCCAAGAGACAAATCTGATTTTATTTATTAAGTTTTTTCTGAATATGGATTTCACTAAACATTGGAGTTGTGTGAATTTCACTGTATTCACTTAGTAGTACAAACAAAACCTACTAAGGGATTTAACAGTTAATAGTGTTGAGTTCGATTCATGCAAAAAAAAAAAGAGATTTATTCCATAAAACTGAACATTTAAGAAAACGATTACGCTTCATTTTCACAATCAACCACTTAAAGGGAGAATAGGCAGTTTTGGCTTGCTTTTAGCACCCCCTAGTGACCGTTTAGTAGAAAAAAAGCAAAACTTATCTCCTCAATGTGCGTTCATCTTTATAAAACCTTATTCTTACAGCTGAATAGTCTCCCCAGCCTTCATTAGTGTCTACAGGAGTGAGTCATCACTAAATCAAACAAATCAGCCGGGCTCATGATCTAAAACATGCAGAAAACGTGCTGGAAGCAGACTGCAACGCCAGGTATGTCAATTAACTTTTTTTCAAAGTCCAACGGACCGGCACTCTGAAGTTGCAAGTGCTGTATTCTGGCCACAGAGGGCGGTGGGGTTCTGAGTGACATTTTGTTAACCCTGTAAAGGGTAATTTTAGCTCATGCTGGCACAAGAAAATGATTTTAAAATATGAAACAAGTTTCCATGTTTTCCTTTTTACCACAGATATGCAGAGCTGTCCCTCTGCTGTAGCCTGAAGATCAGAAAGCTTTCTTAATGTTTCACATGTAAAATCTGCAGCGACTGTTAAAGCACAAGCCTCAACAAATCCCAGAGTTTAATTTTACACCCCGAGGAGCAGATAAAGGCCGCCAGTGGGTTGGGCCGAGCCAGAACAGAACAGATGTCTGGGCCTGATCCCACAGAACCGCTCATGACCCTGGCTCTTTCAGGTAAGTTATGGTGATTAGATGTTAAACTGAGAGGAAACAAAGAAAGTGATGAAAAATGAATAACTTTAAACTTAAATCAATCATCCAACTTTTATGGTTTAACAATTTGAATCCATCTGACCCTCTGCCCTTCGGTCCGTCTGCTCAGTAACCAACACATATGAGGAGTGGACAGCTATAAATAGGTCTCTAGTGGTTTTCCACTATGTGGGGTGTGTGTGTGGGGGGGTGGGGGGTGGGGGGGGGTGGTGTTAAGGAGTGTGACACCAGATCCAAACTGTACATCTGATACGATCAAACTGAATTTACAAATATTTTACAGTATGAAAGTAGCAGCTCCTCCTAAAATCCCACACTAATGAATGGGAACTTCAGTTAATGTTATATCTGAGAATTCCAGAAGATTTTCTGATTTTGGTGCCAACTTGCCTCTAATTCTGCACAAACTAAGTTCATTAAATATCAGTGTAACTGATAATAAAGTTTGTTTATGAAGGAGAAGAAAAAACCCTCTTTCTTTCCTTCTTAGTAGCTGTCCCCTCACACAAACACTTCTTAAAATAAACAAAAATATCCCAGTTCAGTCCATTCAGTGTCAAGAGCAGCAAAATGCAGGGGCGGTTCTAGGGGGGGTCCAGGGTGGGCCAGTGCTACTCTAACAGCAAGATTGAACCCCACTGAAAAGTACTGATTTTGCTTAATATTTATGTGAGACACATATTACCATGTTGTCACTGACCCAGATAACCAAGATATCAGTGTTTTATTTTTTAAACTAATCTTTGAAACTCATTCAAAAACTGCTGCATCAATAAGCAACCATAACTGAATTGCTGTTGATAAATTATTGTAGGGACACATTAAAAATTTTAATATTTGACGACAGAGTTTGTGATGTTTTCCTAAAAATGTGCCTCTCCAACAAAGCAGCTGATCCCGGTCTCCCCCCAACCCCAAATGTTGTCTAGATTCCTCCCCTGCACTCATGTGGTCGGATATCTAACTGAGAATGTTTATAAAAATGTTGTTTTTTCTGTTATATTTCAACACAAATCAAGTCAGATGGAGAACTTCTGCTGCAGCAGATTGAGGTTAAACAGAAGCTAAAGGCTGCCATGCAGGCAGGAGGGTTGCCAGCTCCATTTTTCTAATCCAGTCTAAAGCTACACAAACAACCCTCTGCTCACATTTTCAATGTCATTGTCCCGTTGTCATGGGATACCAGGATCAAGACGGGTCATGCACACTTGCTGGGTAATTCCATTTTTGAGCCTCATGTGACACTTGGGTATTTGTTTTGTTTATTTGCTTCATAAAAACACATTTATGCAGCTGTTTTTGACATCCTAATTGTGTGTCCTTTCTCATAATAACAGAACATGTAATAAAGTATTTACTGTAGATTTAGGATTAGGGTTAATCGCTGGTCTCCCTTTCTACTAAGCGACATGCGAAAAAAGGTGCATGTGAAATTTTGAGCTTGCGCATATGTTGTGCACAGAACCTTGAAAAATGTCAACTTTTCATCGCTGTTGCTTGGACAAGGACCAATCAGCAGAGGTTTAATTGAATGACCAGTGAGTGTACAGGATGCTTCTCAGTAATTCTCCAGGCAAACATGAAGGAAAAGTTAACACTTGCCGGGTCGGATTTCCCAGAGCTGTACAACATTTCTACAAAGATCTTCACAAAAAGACCCAGCATGGGAAATTATCAGTGAGTTGGTTGTTGGTGTGGTCTCATATTCACCATTTCTTTTTCTGTTTGGGATGAATCCATTCATGCGTTTTTCTTTTTTTATACAGTAAAGTCAGAAGTAAGACTTCACTTAATAGCAAAACCTTGTGAGACTTCATATCTACTGCTTTTTCAGGTCAGAACTGCTTTAACAACCCAACAGAACATTCTCTCCAATCTGACTCACTATTTGCCCTGGCTTTTACCGCTGGCCGCTGCCGCGTGTCGCCTCCCGTGTGTCGAGGCCATTATTGTTATGTTCCATCAGCGTTCTTATCACTAGAACAAAAACACAAGGTCTGTATGGACAAATACTCAAGATATTACTTGTTCTCTTTGGAAGACATCAAGACTAGATCTTTAGGGACAGCAGTAGCTCAGGAGATAGAGCGGGTTGTCCAGTAATCAGAAGGTTGCAGGTTCGATCCTGACTCTGACCAGAGAATGCTGCTGTTGCGTCATTGGGCAAGTCACTTAACCCGCCTTGCCTTCTGGTCGGAAGCACCGGTGGCACTGGTGTTCGGCACGCCTCACCTCTGTCGGTGCACCCCAGGGCAGCTGTGGCTACATCGTAGCTCATCCCCACCAGCACAATCACAATGTGCGTGTGTGAATGGGTGGAAGATTGTGTTGTGAAGGGCCTTGGGGGGTTGTAGAAACATAATAAGGCCACAAATACAGGCTGCTTAGCATTTGTGAAATGAGTTTTGTAATGACTTTTGTTTATTTCTCCCTGGTACAACCTGTGCAGCATTTAAAATGATGTAAAAACACATTTCTTCATCCTCTGAGCATGTCTGAACAGAATGACGAGCACAAAAAAATAACACATGTGGGTGTAGATTAAAGTGGTAAAACTGGTGGGAAAGTAATCATCCGTCAAACATCTAATCAATCAAGTTTGTGTTCTTGCTCAGGCTGAGTAACCTTGCTAGTTACAATATGTTTTCTTCTGCAACTGTAGGTGATTCCCGATTTGGAAGAATACCTCTGTCCATCATTACTTACCATTTTGTCCTCTGTCTCTTTGACAAAGAAAGCCTCTCCATTCTCTCCCAACTTCATGTGCAAGCTCACCGGCTCTCCATTAATCTCTATGTCCACCTGCAAGATGGGATAGAGACATTAAACATGGTGGTGCAGATGGCAGCACTCTTGCCTCGCAGAAAAAAGGTTGCAGCCTTTAACTTGCACTTAGGTATTTATTTTAAAATGACTATATTTAGTTTTTAACATATTGAAAAATTTACTAAGTATTTATATAATTTACTACATAAATATTTAATGTGGAGTACTAATAAAATAAATATTTAATTTCCAAAATAAATATTTAGATCCCAGCTAAGTATTTATTTTGGAACTAAATATTTCATTTGTATTATCAATATTTAGGTTTACACTGGTTTAGCTAAATATATATTTTGTAAATATTTATTTAGGAAAATAAATATTTAGGAGATAAATATTTAGTTTGGAAACAAAATATTTGGCTACAAATTAATTATTTAGCAAGTAAATTAAATATGTATAATACAAACTAAATATTTACGTCTGACCTAAATATCTAGTTTGTAAAATAAAAAATGTAACTTTAAATTAAATATTAAGCTTGCTAACGAAATTTTTAGTTGGGAACTTTAACATTCATAAATGTATGAATACATTGATGAAAATACAACTTTGAAAAATGAACTCCCATTTTTTTTACGCTTATATAGGCTTAATAACCCAAAATACAGCACCCCATAGTGATATGGGCTTTCAGAGATGGACCAGTGTGGATGCACCACAAGCTGAACATCCCTTCTTTAGCCTTACTTAAACACTTGTTTTTGTTTGTTTATTGATTACTACATTTACCAATAATTAGACCAATGTAGACAACGGTTGTCTAATTACTTGGAATCATTTGCATTAAATGCTTAAAGATTATGGAAGGAGGTTTTTCTATAAGCTTACCACTTTCTCACGGGAACGCAGCACTCCCATTTTTCCGAAGCGGACGTGAAACGGGGAGCACTGCAGCGAGCCGTCGGGCTGCCGGACCACAATGACGTCTATACATCCTGACAGCGTTGCAGGGTTGAGTCCTCTGTACAGCTCCTTGACCTGCACGAACACCTGGCCCGCCAGTTGACCAACATAGTTCATGGTCTGTAACTGGAAATACAAACATCTTCATTCATCATACGTATTTATCAGTTAAATGTGGACTTATTCAGTAGTCAGGTTGGTAGAGAAGGGCTAAACTGTCAGTCTGCTGAACTGAGGCCCATTATCGATCCAGTGAGTCCGTTTTTGCCCACATGTGCCAGATAGATCAGCACTTTCTGCTAAAACTACTGTTCCCTTTTTTTGTGGGGCTGCTGTGTTTGGATAGGATAAATATGGATGTTTTTGACTTTTTTTCTCCCCACATTTCAGTCTTTGGATGGAAAATGTCTCAGTCCCATGGGATGAGATGAAAGTAAAGATTTATCCGATCAACAACCGCTGATGGCTTATGTCCAGACCTTCTAAAAATGTCCCCGGTGGGAAACCTAGAGAGGGAAATTCAACCACTGGTGCTGCCAGATCGATCGTGTTTCATCTGGATGCTACGGCAACCACAGAAGGACATGCAACAATAAACAAAATCCAAGCAAACATGGCAGTAATAAAAATGCCTTAAAGAACAAGTTACCCCCTACCAGAGTATTACTCCACTCCCACTTCCTGTTTGAAAAATGCAACACATGCTGTTGCCTAGCAGACTGAGAGGGCGGCGCTAACAAATACACACACACACAGGCTCATAATGACATTGTGACATCATATGGTATCAGCTAACGTTCTAGGGTACCTCTTAGCTAATAGCGATGGCAGATTTAAATTCAAATGCAGGTGCATTTGTCAGTTTTTCCCTGACAATGGCACAACACTGACTAAAATTTGAACTAAAATGCACTTAAGTGCAAAACTAATAACTACACATCTACAGAACAATTAGATATGCATTTATATAGTTTATCAGAAAAAAAAGTTGATTTGGGGGTGACTTGCTCTTTAACTCAACCATTAACTTATGTAATGACTTTTGTGTTTTGTTTGATTTTTGCCTTCCTGTATATTAAACCAGGGATGTTGGCGATAAAATAAATATGGCACTTTTCTCTAAGCAGTTTAAACGTTTTTCTTAATTTCAGTTAGGGGGAGGGGGGTGTTACCCTGTATTTATTGGTATTGGTTTATACCATATTGGAAATGAAGAGTTCCACTATGTTAGACATGGGTAAAGAAGCCAATATCAAACATCTTTTGTTTGTTTGTTTGATTTTTCTTAAGACCACTGTCAAAGCAGAAGTAAAGGGGCTGTCATGTTTCCAGTCTATGGTCTAAGTCTCATGCAACAGTTTCTCTGTGCTGAATCATGACTCTAAAGCAAAACATACTATCTATCTATCTATCTATCTATCTATCTATCTATCTATCTATCTATCTATCTATCTATCTATCTATCTATCTATCTATCTATCTATCTATCTATCTATCTATCTATCTATCTATCTATCTATCTATCTATCTATCTATCTATCTATCTATCTATCTATCTATCTATCTATCTATCTATCTATCTATCTATAGTATCTATACCCGAAGGATGGTGGTATCTATACCCGAAGGATGGTGGGCCGGTGTCATGATTTGAGGAACGTTTGCTGCTCTAATTGTGAGTCACACACATTTGTTCTGACAACAACAACAGAACACACAATATGACTCATTGCTATCCACTGGAATTCTGTTAAAATTAGGTTCAATACCAACACACTGATAACAGTATCGGTATTGGTAAAAGTTAACAATGCAGTTGCCTGAAAATGGCTTCACTGTAACTTGTCATTTCTGTGCACCTAATATTTTAGTTTTGTGGTCATTTCCATTAATATACTTTAATTTTTATCTACCTCACAGTCTTTTCCAGTTAAAACAGAGACGAAAATAAAACCTGTGTTCCAATTCATTGCATATTTTTGTGTGGTAGAAGTATCGGTATCGGAGAGTACTCAGATCCAAGTACCGGTATCATATCGGTTTAGAAAAAGTGGTATCAGTGCATCCGTAGTTAAAATCTAATTACTGTAAAAAAAAACATCCTGACTTTTCAACATAAAAAAATAGAGATGTATCAAAAGAATTGGCTGGTGCTCAGAATCAAATAAATTCATGATGGGTCAGTCAGGAATTTAAAAATCTATTTTTTTAAACAATACTGCAATGAAGAAAAAAAAACAAAAAACAAAAAAAAATCCCGTGTTTGTATACCATTCCTTCCCAAATCATGATTCCATGTTGTTAAATTCAGCTTAAGCTGAAAATGCTGTTCAAAAATGAGAAATCAGTATCATCCCTCAAATCCCAAATCGGTGCATCTTTAGATGTTAGACTTGAGATGATTGAGAAAAATAAAAATAGCTTTATCACAATCTGCATAAACATGTTAACATGTTATGAATGACTTAATGGCAGCGAGCTTGTCTGGTGCTGATTTGATCATTGTTTAAGTCCTCTCCCTCATCCATTCATCTCATTAACACAAACAGCCCACTCACGGACATGAGAATGTCAACAGTCCCCACGTGTGATGTCTCCACACACACACACACACACACACACACACACACACACACACACACACACACACACACACACACACACACACACACACACACACACACACACACACACACACACACACACACAGTCTCCTTTATGTAATGGGTCACTCTGTAATGGATGAAAGGAGAAAACATTTAGAGAAATGGTTGAAACATATGGGCACACGCAGCTGCTGCAGTCTAAAAGAGGCGACTCCTCTGGGGAAAACAAAACTTCCACTTTCTCGCCGAGGTGAGGAAGAGGTCGTTGAGAAGAGGATTTCACAGAGGAAGGGTTATCCGAAGAGATCTAAAGTGTCTGATACATGTAGGATTACTGTATTACTAATCTGCTAATAATAATAATTACAAAAATAATACAGATCAGCACAATGTCCTATAATATAAAAAGATTTTGAGACTCTGTGCATGGGTTATTATAGAGATAAAGGTGGACATTGGGGCAGAAAAGGACACACGTTGCATTCACACGGGCTCGTGTGTGCGTGCGCTCCTGTGTATGTGTTTACATGACGACACACACACACACACACACAGGGTGAGGCTCTGCAGCCATCATCCTAACAGCCCACGGAGTAAGTTGATGGTCTTTCGTAATTAACCCGTAATTTCTACAACCACGTAAAAGCACGCTGAAAAAAAACATGACGTCTTTGCTTACATTATTTATTAACGCGGCTCTTCGCTCTGGTTTCCTCCTTCATGCAGCTCATAGGTGAATTTCCCATCAGCAGCTCTTAACGCGCCTCCAGCTCAAACATCTCCGCTTTGACGTTCTGCTGCAGCCTCTTTGACATCTGATTCTGGATCCTTGTGTTGAAGGTTGGTGCTTTAAAGCGCAGCTGAAATATTCCTCCCTGTTCGACACAGCAGTGATGTGATCTGATTGGCTCAGCCGGTGTGATGTCACACATCTTGTTTACGGAACGTTTCCGTTTTTAAAGATAAAAACCCACTTGTTTCGTGCTTTAAATGTTTCAGATCCGTTAACAAAAGACTAAAAGGATTATTTCATCTATTAAGGTGGAAAAAACAATCAAACCACTTAATTACCTCCCTTGTTGAATCATGAATGATTTGGAAAGCTGGACTGTTTCATCAGCCTCAGCCTGACCAGATTACTGCCAGACCAGTGGATTTATAAAACCTGTCAAACAGGTAAAAGATCTCAAAAAGCAACACATCAGTCAGAGTTTTGACTCCAACGACTCAACACAGAGTGATCAATGTCTGCAGAACCTATAACTTAGCTCAGTGGTTCCCAACCTTTTTCCCAAGGGACCCCTTTTTTTTACCAGTCAAATTTTTGACGACCCCCTCCCATTCTCTCTTCCAGTACAAACAGTATTAAGAAATGATAAAATTGTTCAAGCACATTTTAATATGCTTTGATTCAATAGATAACAGTAATAGTAAGCTCCAGTACAGAACAAAGTCATTAACAAAACCAAACAGAGCATAATGTGCTTGACAGTTTGTATTACTTTTCTGAACACATTGCTTCTTGTAAACACTGATAAATCAATCATTCCTTTCAATAAACGTTTGACACATAAAAAATACACAGAGCAAAATGTACATAAAGGTGTATATTACTGTTTATACTAGATTATTTACTGTAAACGTTGTGATTAATCAACCAGTCCTATCTTTAATGAACTTTTGACACTTGAAAATAAAACAGTGAGCTGAGCAAAATGTTCTTAAAAGTGTGTTACTTTTTCTGTACTAATTATTTCCTGTCTTAATATCAGTAAACTTTTCACTCATGAAAAAAAATGTGAGCAAAATGTAGGCTATAAACAAGTAATAAATGAAGTTTTAACCCCTTAAAGTGGAGAGGTCCTGGCGACCCACTGAGAGGCTTTGGCGCCCCCTTTTGGGGGTCGGGACCCCCAGATTAGGAACCACTGACTTAGCTGATATTTACATCTAGGCTATCACAGCTAGGAAGGGATTTATTTTTCATAGGGTTTTTTTTTGTTCTATCGCCTCTATTTCAGCTGCTTTCCTCAATCCTAAACCTCAACCAGCTCCAGACAGCTAAAATCAAAATGAATCATATTTTAGTGCTGCATGGCGTAGCTAGTGGTTAAATGCCTTTTTGTTTAGCATCTATTATTTTTCTCATTGGCCTAACTATTTGCAAATTGTTCATCTGTCAAATTTTAACCCTGAAGAACCCGTGGGGACACAGGTGTCACAACCCATTTCAAACGTCTGCAAATTTGCTTCTTGAGTGAAATATTCATATTTGAAAACCTCAAGCGACATTCTATCCATATATATAGTCATCCCAATACTCTTTATAATGTAAACATTCATACTGAACCCACTTATCAGTGCAATGAGTTCAGTTCATTATTCCAATAAGGAAAATGTTTCCTATCTAAGGAAACCCAGATTGCATCGAGTCACTGACTTGTTGTGTCAGCATCTTTACAACAATAATACTTATACTAAGCAACAGTGGAGAGAAACACACACACACACACACACACACACACACACACACACACACACACACACACACACACACACACACACACACACACACACACACACACACACACACACACACCGGTTGAACTAGTTGTAGCACATTTTATGGTGAAGAAAAGTTAACATGCTCAGTGGTTAGCAGCAGTGAGCCAGCCGATGGCCCCCCCATGAGGCCACCGTAGCTCAGAACACCATTGAGCTTCTTCTGGGGAGAACAACACTTACAGAAAACATAAAGCTAACAGCTGAAATAGCAGGAAATGATGCATTTAGTGAGTAAATAATCTAAAAACAAGGAACCTTCAGGTTCAAAATTTAAGCATTTAACCTGTGAGATCAAATGTACGCTAGATTTTTTTGCTTGCCATATTAACCAACATGTTTTCCTAAATCTACTTTAAATGTGTACAGTCCTTAAAATCCACACGATTCAAACAAATCCTCAAGCCCTGGTAATTGACTTAATGTTTCCCTGTGTTTTTTTGTATTCCTGCTTATGTGGCATGATTATAATTAGAAATAAATCCGTGGTTAAATCTTTTAAGCACACATCCAGTACATGCTGTACATTTCTACCGGGGGCTTCTGAATGAGGAAAAACAAGATCAGGTTACCATTCTGAAGAAATGCAGGGCTAATGTGACAGAAACGACAATAATAGCTCTGACATTCAGTCAGCCTGAAGGCATCTGGGACAGAAGAACTCATGGTGTCCAAGAATCTCCATGACAGTGTTTATGTGTTAGGTGTCTTAGGATGTTTTGGTTCCCAGAGATTATACGGACGAACAGGAATTCTAAGTTAGACGTACTTACTGACCTCCGTGTCCAAGTTGGACAAAGAGTTCTGCTGAAGAGAAACAAACAGAAAGGTCTGTCTCCACATGCCTCCCTTAGCTGGCTCTCATGGCTTCTTGTTGTTGCCCAATGTTTCTAGGAACAGACTAACCCAACACACACATCTGATTCTGGTTCTTAGTCTGAGCCTCCCCGGGACGTGGGCAGCTCATTGTGTGCATGCAAAACACAACTCTAGTGCAAACACGTGACGCATGACTCCATCGATCAAACTCTGCTGTCATTTCATACATATGTGCTTCCTGTCTGTGGGACCATGTGACTGTTCACTTTGGCCGAATGACAAGTCGCCTACACACACACATACACACACTCCCAGAGCCAAGCAGAGGAAACAAGGAAACACGTGTTGGGCTTTCCAAGAACTGGCTCATTCAACAGGGGAGAACCAGGAGCCCAATGTAGAGGAGGAGGAGAAGGGACGCACCGGAGATAAACTTTGTAGAAACGACTGGCTTGTATGACCCCAAAGGCAAATTGTGAAATTGTTTGAGAGGCAATGCAGAATCCCAGAGTGGCACGTTTTGCATAATTATTATTGCAATATACCAGCAAATAAAGGGGAAAGTAAAGTTATTTGTATTTCATAAATCTACAACAAAAACAAGTCACTCAAAGCAAAAAACTCAAGTTTCTCGAGTGTCAGAAGAAAACAGTCAGTCTATCTTCACTATATGGCACAAAGATCTCTGCAGGGTCTGCTCTGTCTTCTCGATCCCCAGTGAGTCGTGGCGGATGGCTGCTTGTACTGAGCCACGATCCTCTGGAGGTTTCTTCCTGTTAAAAGGGAGTTTTCCTCTCCACTGTCGCTACATGCTTACTTAGTATGAGGACTTGATGCAATTTGCTGGGTTCCTTATATAGAACACGTTTTACTAATTGGCTTAATGAACTGACCTGTGTTGGAATGTTTCCTGTGTGAAGTGCATTGAGACGACTTGTCGTGATTTGGCGCTATATAAATAAACTTGAATTGAATGGAATAAATGCTATAAAAGTCCCAGTGATGAAACACTGTTATTACAGGTGCTGGCCAGTAAATTAGAATATCATCAAAAGGTTGAAAATATTTCAGTAATTCCATTCAAAACGTGAAACTTGTACATTATATTCATGCAATGCACACAGACCAATGTATTTCCAATGTTCATTACATTTAAATTTGATATTCATAAGTGACAACTAATGAAAACTCCAAATTTGGTATCTCAAAAAATTAGAATATTCTGAAAAGGCTGAATATAGAAGACACCTGCTGCCACTCTAATCAGCTGATTTACTCAAAACACCTGCAAAGGCCTTTAAAAGGTCCCTCAGTCTTGTTTTGAAGGCACCACAATCATGGGGAAGACTTCTGACTTAACAGCTGTCCAAAAGACAATCATTGACACCTTGCACAAGGAGGGCAAGACACAAAAGGTGATTGCTAAAGAAGCTGGCTGTTCGCAGAGCTCTGTGTCCAAGCACATTAACAGACAGGCGAAGGGACGGAAAAAATGTGGTAGAAAAAAGTGTACAAGCTCTAGGGATAACCGCACCCTGCAGAGAATTGTGACGACAAACCCATTCAAAAATGTGGGGGAGATCCACAAAGAGTGGACTGCAGCTGGAGTCAGCGCTTCAAGAACCACCACGAGGAGACTCATGAAAGACATGGGATTCAGGTGTCGCATTCCGTGTGTCAAGCCACTCTTGAACAAGAAACAGCGCAAGAAGCGTCTCGCCTGGGCCAAGGACAAAAAGGACTGGACTGATGCTGAGTGGTCCAAAGTTATGTTTTCTGATGAAAGCAAGTTCTGCATTTCCTTTGGAAATCAAGGACCCAGAGTCTGGAGGAAGAGCGGAGAAGCACAGAATCCATGTTGCATGAGGTCCAGTGTAAAGTTTCCACCGTCAGTGATGGTGTGGGGTGCCATGTCATCTGCCGGTGTTGGCCCACTCTGTTTCCTGAGGTCCAGGGTCAATGCAGCCGTCTACCAGGAAGTTTTAGAGCACTTCATGCTTCCTGCTGCTGACCAACTTTATGGGGATGCAGACTTCACCTTTCAAGAGGACTTGGCACCTGCACACAGTGCCAAAACCACCAGCACCTGGTTCAAGGACCATGGTATCCCTGTCCTTGATTGGCCAGCAAACTCGCCTGACCTTAACCCCATAGAAAATCTATGGGGTATTGTGAAGCGGAGGATGCAATACGCTAGACCCAACAATGCAGAGGAGCTGAAGACGACTATCAGAGCAACCTGGGCTCTCATAACACCTGAGCAGTGCCACAGACTGATCGAGTCCATGCCACGCCGCATTACTGCAGTTATTGAGGCAAAAGGAGCCCCGACTAAGTATTGAGTGCTATACATGCACATTCTTTTCATGTTCATTCTTTTCAGTTGGCCAACATTAGAGAAACAAACATTTTTTCATTGGCCTTTAGAATATTCTAATTTTCTGAGATACCAGATTTGATGTTTTCATTGGTTGTCACCTATAAATATCAAAATTAAATGTAATAAACATCGGAAATACATTGGTCTGTGTGCATTGCATGAATATAATGTACAAGTTTCACGTTTTGAATGGAATTACTGAAATATTTTCAACCTTTTGATGATATTCTAATTTACTGGCCAGCACCTGTATATGATCTTAAACATCTGGGACACTACTGATTTTAGTGGAGGACCTAGAATAGGGGTGTCTAAACATTTTAGATGAGTGTCAAAACAGTCATGTTTAGAGCCCTTGCGGGTCACAAAAGTGGCATTTTATTAATTTGAAAAATGCAAACCTTATTTTACGGTTGTTATATTTATTTGCACACCTCACAATAGGTCCAAGAAGTAACAGTCTCATAAAAATGTTAGAAAGTGCCAATTTATGTTAGCAGGCTCTGTATTTTGAAATAATGTATAATTCTCCTGAAATAATACACCCCCCTTTATTGTTTACATACTTTTTATAAACTTGTTTTGGCCTATAAAGAGGCAGACTGAGACATCCCAGATGTAAAACAGAATGCTACCATAAATCATTCATCCCCTGTGCAGTAAGAGTGTTTAACTCCTCAGTTAAACTGGTGCTGGCATTATCCTGGTACACAATAGCATCAGTGCAATATTCAGTATGTTCAATACTTGTGCAATACCAGATGTACATTAGCATGTCTGTCCTTTATGCTGCATAGTTCTGGAACCCAAGTTTCCTTTTTATTTGTTGTTTTTAGTGGTTGGATGATACAGTAATAGTTTGTGTGTTTACCTGTAAGCTTATTACTTTTCTTCTTCCTTTTCTCTAAGTGTTGGTGCTTCTTTTGCAAATGGATTTCCCCACTGTGGGATTAATAAAGTCTATTCTATTCTATTGTATACTCAGAGTCTATGCCACATCTGCATTGCGGCTTCTAAAACAACAAAGTGGGTCTTTGGATGATCTTCAGAAACAAAATGAACTTTTACAGTGATTGCCAATGAAATATTTACTCTCGGGCTGCGCAGTGGCACAGTGGTTAGAGCTGTTGCCTTGCAGCAAGAAAGTCCTGGGTTCGCTTCCCGGCCGGGGATCTTTCTGCATGGAGTTTGCATGTTCTCCCTGTGCATGCGTGGGTTCTCTCCGGGTACTCCGGCTTCCTCCCACAGTCCAAAAACATGACTGTTAGGTTAATTGGTCTGTCTAAGTTGTCCTTAGGTGTGTGCGTGCATAATTGTTTGTCCGGTGTGTCTCTGTGTTGCCCTGCGATGGACTGGCTCTCTGTCCAGGGTGTACCCCGCCTGATTGCCCGTTGACCACTGGAGATAGGCACTAGCCCCCCCCCCCCCCCCCGCGCGCGAGGACAAAGCGGGTTCAGAAAATGGATGGATGGATATTTACTCTCAGATGTAAAAATGGCAGCAATAAAGGATATAAATAACACAATATACAAAATAAATCTTGTTAATTGTCTAATTAACAATGTTTACACTTTACACTCTAATCAACAACGGTCACATTCGATGGCCTTATTTCTTCGTGGTGGCTCAACAGCTGAAAAGTTTGGAAACCTGTTCTGAAACTTGGAAAGCCAAAGTATGCAGGGAGTAAAAAAAAGCATTTTTGGGCATCTAGGGTCAGAAGAGGTCTGAGAGATTTTTGAGTTTCTCACGGAGTTGAAGCCACAACTTTCTTTAAACATTTTTGAATTCTCAAGGAATGACACACATCAACATGCTGTTGAGGTATGCATACATCTACTGTAGCCATGTGACTCAGTATTTGTTTACATGCTATTCTAGTTCATGCTAGCCGATGTTCTCCCCACCACTTAGCAGCAGTGAGAGACGAGGAAACGGGGTGGTTTTCTGAGATGCAGATTGCCTAATCTCTCCCCAGCACTCCCTGTGAGGTCAACAATGCATTCATTTCATCACTGCGGCAACGGTGGGAGTCTCTCAGGGGGGTGTGCTGCCTGAGCCAATCACAGCACAGCCTGAGCTACACACAACCCAGCTACCAGTCCTGCTGCTGTAGGGTCTGCGAGGGCTCAAATGCTGGTTAAAGACACCACAATGTAAACAAAAACATAAATCAATGCAGATCTGCTGTGATAAAAATGGATTAAAGAGCTTCCTCTCATTAGATTTAGTAGCCTACATGACCAGATAGTTTTCTTAGCTGCAATGAATAACATCAAAAATGACCCACAGATACTCTTATCAAAAGAAAATAGGTGTTATGAAACTTTTGCAAATCGTTTTTTCATTAGTCTGCAAGCAGCGGTGTGTGTGAGTAGATGCTCCTTTGTCAGGGTTAAACTATTTCATTAGTAATTTTACTTGTCAGCTTGTTTATCAGTGCGATTCCACTTCAGGCCAGATCTCGTCTTTAGAGAGCTGGAACATTGTTCTAATGAAGAGAGCAGGATATTTACATTTTTTTTAAATCATTTGAGTATTTTGTTTACTTTGAGGATATTTTTGCACAACTTGATTAGAAATGGGCCTCAAATGTGACATTTCTTGAGATTTAATATTAAATTTGACATAAAAGTAAACCTCTCTGACTACTCATTTTTATCTACCCCTTCTAAACGTTCATAAAAAGCCAACTGTGGGTAGTGCACGAACATTTCAGAAGGTCAGTGACCCAACTTTCATTAAAGATTAACTTTGAGCAGATATTATAAAAGAAACTGTAGAATCTACACGTACAGCCCGAGCCCACATCCATAACAACAGGATGGTGTTATGTAACCTCCACTGGCTGTGGACTAACGGCTCTTCTTACGCATGCATGTGGGCTTCAGGAGATAAGAGGCACATGGTTCTACTCAGGCACAAACATTTATCAATGTTATCAGCAGAATCGGAACAATATGGGTACAGTATGTGAACTATACAGCTGTAAAATCTCCTTCTGAGATCATAAATAGAAAAAAAAACAACAAAAACATGCATGTGAGGTTAGTCTGTCACTTTGAATAAAAGCGTTGACAAAATGCCTAAACGTACATTTCTAAGTCTTGCTCTACTTCAAAACTGCATTTTTTTTGGGTCATTTACTTAAAAACTGACTTTCACTCAGGACAATATATTTACTCCACATTTTTACAATGCCTAAAATTATTTTTTCAGTGTTTTCCAGTTTTAGTTTTGTTACCCAAGACCAGCTGTCCGTGGGGCTGTCGTCACTGTGGCTGCTGAAGTCTTTTTCCTCCATGTGGCTCATGGCTCCATCCTGCTGTGAGGCTCAGAACATCTCTGAACTAATCTCTTAATTTGATTAAAACATCTGAAAAAAAGTCCTGAAAAAAGTGTAAAAGTCTTGATTTCTGATTAATTTTGACCAAAGTCAAATTACGTCTGTAGTAGACGGGATGAGTCCCTGAACTCTGACAGATCTGTTTTGGTTGAGCAGCTAGTGCTTGTGCGACATGGACAAGTGTTTTACACTAAATTTATCAACAAGTGGCTTCTGGGAACGACGTCCTAGGAGGAAATCTGAGAGCGTCTAGAGCTGCTGGACTGTCTTGTTGATTAATGTGCTGATCTTTTGGTATATGACAGTTATAACGTACACAATTCAATTCAATCACACAGAAACACCTCAGAAATGGAGTTTAGCTGAAGTTGTGCACTGTCTAACAAGCTATCGGATAGTTATGCTTCACATTCAAACACGTGATTTTTATACATCTGTACATTTATACAGTTGAAAAGGCTGCTGGTGAACAGTTGATTTGTGTCTCTCATACAGGTACAAACAACATTGCACATGACTAAAAAAACACACAGCTCTGCAGTAACATTTTTGTAAACACCGAACAAAACTTTCATTTACAAGATACAAATCTAAAAAAATAGAATTCAAAGTTCATTTTACGTAAAAACTTACAAGCAAATTAAGCAACTTCCATAAACAGGCTGCCGTTAATCGGCTTACATTGCACACAAAAGATTGTGTTTTCATTAAAAAAAAAACTCTTCCTGCATGCATCTGCAAAGAAGTTGGAGCACTATGTTATACATTTGAAGGAAAACAAAAATCAAATCCCGCTGTGTAAACATCTACGTCTCACCTCCTTGTCCTAAATTTTAAACAGTTTCTGTGAAGTCTTTAAATAATGAAACTTTTCAAATCTTTGTGTAAAAACACAGTGGTGTGTTTCTTCTCATTTCAGTCCTCTCTGTGACATTTTTCAGGTCCTTTGTTTCGGTCAGATATGTTTTCCGGTCAGGAAGAAGAGCGGTCGGTCCTCTTTGGCGTTGGCAGTCTGGAACTCGTCGCTCAGCCTGAACCTCCACTCTTCCTCGAGCTCCAGTCTGCCCACAGTCTGCCTCAGTGAGCTGCGATCTGCACTGATTACGCACAGGGTAGCACCTAAAGGGGGCAGATAGAGGGGAAGACATTATATACATGACTAATAGATTTATATTGTTGCTGTAAACAATGTTTCTTAACTCATTAACTCATTCACTGCCAGCCGTTTCCTGATCGCTAACGGCCTTCGCTGCCAGCGTTTCTCACCGTTTTTACTGTTTTTTTAAGAGTCACAGAACGTTGCGCGCTAGCATGATGTCGATGCCAAAACAACCAAAACAAAGAGGAGACTCACCTCTTACATCAGGAAGAAACCGTGTGTGTTATCCGTTCTTTCATAATCCGTTGTCGAATTGTGATCGGCAGACGCTTTTCCGGTTCGCACCTCACTTTTTTTTTACAGGAACGGCAAAAAACGATCTCCAAACACATGTTTGTGTTGCTTCCTGATCATGTGATCTGTGATGTATGCGGATGAAGATCGGCTTCAGGGCTGAGATGTTTGTTCTCTCAGGGCGGGGGCTCGTTCCGATGCTCAAACAGTAAAAAAAATGCAAATGGTGACTTTAGTCGTCATTGGCAGTGAACGGTTGGATCTAAAATGACGACTTTAGTCGTCAATGGCAGTGAATGAGTTAACTAACTAGAGTCATCATTAGCATTTTTTTTTACTGTGTGGGCGTCGGAACGAGCCCCCGCACCGCGAGGACAAACATCCCAGCTCAAAAGTCGATCTTCATCAGCGTACGTCACACGTCAAGTGATCAGGAAGCAGAAAATCCATGTGTTAGGAGATCGTTTTGGGCCGTTGCTGTAAAACAAAGTGAAACGTGAACCGGAAAGGCTTCTGCCGATCACAATTTGACAACGGATTACGAAAGAACGGATAACGCTCAAAACGTGCAGATTCTTCCTGATGTACGAGGCGAGTCTCCTCTTTGTTTTGGTTGTTTTGGTAGTTTTGGCGTTGACATCATCATAGAGCGCAATGTTCTGTGACTCTTAAAAAACAGTGAAAATGCTGAAAAACGCTGGCAGCTAAGGGCTTTTCTGATCAAGAAAAAGCTGGCAGTGAATGAGTGAATTCTTTTGAATCTGGACTAGATAGAAAACGCTACACATACGGAATGACTTGATGGATAACTTGAGCGTCATGTGAATTTTTATTATTCCAAGTTCAGGTTGTGAAGGTAACAGATCAAGGATGAAAATAAACATTTCATCTCTCCAGCTCCTCCTGGGGGTTTCCAAGGAGTTCCCAGGCCAAAGAGGATATATAACCCCACCCCCTCAAAGTTCTGGGTCTGTCCTGAGTTCAAGTCTCATGCCGTTTCCACATTACCCTGGGTCCGGGTGGTGTCTTTCCGGGTCCCGCACCGGTAGAGTTTGTTCACGCACACTTCTCAGGAATGTATAATCCTGGGGCAAAAAATGTGCAGAGAAGTCCACGAAGAATCAAACAAAGGTGGCTGTGAGCAGTCCTGGCGCAGCTCAAGCTGTGTAGTGTACCAAAAGGCCGAGTATTTTCATCAAAATTAATGTTTATCTGGTCCCGGGTAAAACGTCGGAGGAAAAGAGGTAAACGAGCAGGAATCCAGGTGAGAATAAGACTTCTCTTAAAGCGTGGTTTATCTAGTAAACATCGGCGTGATCTTCTAGCTTCTTTTCCTTTGTTTGGCGATTTGAGCGCCACTTCCGCATTCCCGCCAGGCCGCGTTGCGGCGCGGTTTCTCCGTCCAAGTTTTTTAAGGTCAGTTTATCCTCTTTCCTCAGTGGTTTCTCCTCCTGTTCCCTCCATAAGTGGTTTTTATAAACACCGTGGATCTGACCCTGCTAATTTACGTCCACTAACTCCAGCTGTTTCTGTAGTTTCTGATTCCTCCACCTCACTCAGCATGGCTCTATTAAATACCCGCTCTGTTAACAATAAGACCTTCCTGCTCAATGATCTCATTCTCTCTAAAAACCTGGATTTTCTGTTTCTGACTGAAGTTTGGCAGCAAACATCTGATTATTCTGGTCTGATTGAACTCTGCCCGAGTGGTTATTCTTTTCTTAGCCAGCCCCGGGGTTCTGGTCGTGGTGGAGGCCTAGCTGTTGTTTACAGAGACCGTCTTCCATGTAGCTCTACAACCTCTGGTCGCTTTGCTTCCTTTGATGCCTGAGCCACCTCAGCTGACTCCCTTCAATACAGAGGAGCCGTGGCTCTCTACTCGGTGATGCCACACACACACACACACACACACACACACACACACACACACACACACACACACACACACTACCAAGATGCTTGCACTCCTCCTTCTAAGAACTTCCCCAGACGTTGTGATAAAAAAAAAGAAAATCACAGATTCGATCCTGATGGTGATGTGAAGCCACAAGGTAAAAACTACACACCACACATGAAATTATGTCACACGCAATCACTTCTCGGTACGTAACATCTTTGTCAACTCTTATACCTTTGAGAAAGGTGAACTTCTTGAGGAACACAGAGGTCACAAATGTGTCAGGGAAACAGAGAAGAAGACCGCTGAACAGCAATCCGGCCGTGCTGATGTTGACAGAATGAGGTCTGGAACTCACAAAGCACACCGTCACCTGCAGGAGGAGGACAAATAAAGATGACGGATTTCTCTGAAGGGTCCTGTACTTTTATTTTATTTGGTTTAAAAGCTGATCCACCACACAGAAGATGGTGGGCGTGTCCGTACCTCAGGTCCCAGGTTGAGGTAACAGTCCACAGTCAGAACAGGGTGTGTGTAGTTCTTGGTGCTGAGTGGAAACAGCTTCTGGCTGGTGTGTTGTAGGTATTTTTCCAGGAGGAGCTGAGCTGGTGTAGCCAAGAAAAGATGCTTGCTGTCAGGAGCACAGATGTATTGTGATGGTCCCACTGAGGTGGAAACATCTGTCATCTGGATTGAAAAGAGCATTTGGACAATAGATCAGACTCTTTAGGAAATTTAAATTATTGTAAATATTCAACTGACCTAGTTGTCTCTCCTAATGTAACTGTTCTAAAGCTCTTTGAGGCTCTACCTTGGTTTTGATGATAAATGTTCTGTATCCTCCGATGGCAATCTGCTTCTTCATGACGCTGAAGTTGTTGAACTTGCAAACCAGCAGCCCAGCGCTGTGCAGCCTCAGGGTGAAGTCAACGTCGTGACAGGTGAAGCGGTTCTGGTCGTACTGAACGTTCTGACTCCGGTCAACATTTAGGAAGAGGAAGTCGTGAAGGTGACCTCTGGAGAACGGTTCCCACTGTTTAATACCTGATCAACAGTTAAAAAACACAACAGAATTTTATAGTAATTGCAAATCAGGAAAGTTTGTTTGATTACTTTTTATTAAAGGAGGCTTTTATTGCAAGCATTAAAAAATACTTAGATTTTTTTTCTGTCTATTATTTTTTGAGTCCTGACCTGCGAGTCTACAGCTGCTCCACTTCCTGATGCCACATAGACCATAGTGGGCCAGATCAGTACAGGCCTCCATGTGCTGTAAGACCTGTTTCAGGGACACAGCATGGTCGGCTGGGCCACTGTCAAAAGGCAACAAACGAAAACGAATGTTAAACCCAACTGAAAATGCCTAAAAACGATTCCATTAACATTCCTACACAAGCGGCAACAGCGAGAATCTTCACCTGGGTTTGTCCAGGTCCACTGCATTCCACATCACACAGGAGTCATCAGAAAGGACGATGAAAGGCCAGACGTCTCCTGATGGACTACCTCCCTCCAGACGCCGACTCCGCTCCAACTCCAAGTTGTGATACGAAAGTTCTTTTATCAGGAAGTGAGCAGCACCTGCATCAGCATCACGGATAAATAATAAAGGTGATGAACACAGAAAAAAAACTTAAGCTAAAGTAAAATAATGCTAAAACTGATAAGCTAACAGTGACAAACCTATCCCAGCTCCGTTGAAGACAGTGGGCAGCACCAGCATGATGTGGTTGGGCCAGTACTTCTTGTAGACAGCCATCTCGTACTCTTTAACCACCAGGATGTGAAGGTGTGAAGCTCCATCCATGGCATGGTACAGGTTAAACAGGCCGTGCTCGTGACGCCCGGTGGTCGGGGTGAAGATTGGACTCTTGATGCAGTCTGGACTCTGAATAAAAACATTTACAGTCACTATGCATCCAGATAATAGAAACACACTGCTATTGGCTCCAAAAGTAAAAAAAAACATTCTATCTGAGGAATAGACTGCTGAATAAACAAATAATAACCTTATAAAATCACTTTATGGAATATGACAATAAAAAGAATAAAAATAAAACCATACCATAGTTATTTATATAGCACATTTAAAATGCAGCATGGGAGCTGCCCAAAGTGCTGCACAGGCTAAAACAAAACGCGACCATTCTAAGGAACTAAAACAGAAGATAAAAATACCAGTCAAAAGCAGATAAAACATGATGAATACTAAGAGCACATTAAAATAATGACACAATAAAACACTAAAACAAGTCATTGTCTAAAAGCCAAATCGTAAAAGTGGGTCTTTAAACGAGATTTAAAAACCGCCAGTGATGGAGCCTGCCAAACTCCAATGGGCAACGAGCTCCACAGCTTTGGGGCCGCATGCACAAATGCTCGTTCACCCCGCAATTTTGTACACAGCAGCAAAAGGTCAGCCGACCTCAACGCGTGCGTGGGTACATATGGAGTGAGCAGGTCAGAGAGATAGGGAGGTGCCAGGTCATTGAGTGATTTAAATACAAAAGTCAATAACTTAAACTGTACTCTGAAAATGACAGGGAGCCAGTGAAGACGTGTCAGGACAGGGGTAATATGGCTACATTGGTGTATATTTGTCAAGAACCTGGCAGCAGCGTCCTGGACGACCTGCAACCGATTCAGGGCAGAGACCGGAACACCAACGAGGAGGGCATTTGCGTAGTCAAGGCGAGAGGTAATGAAGGCATGGATGACTGACTCCAAATGCCTCTGTTTCAGGATTTGTCTGAGGCAAGTCAGGTGGTGAAGCTGATAAAAGCAAGACCTCACTACGGAGTTTATCTGTGGGGCCATTGTGAGTTCAGCATCCAGCTTTACACCGAGACTTGACACACAGTGTTTGGGGTTGAGGGTTAAAAGGTCACAAACAGGGTGAGAGCCATGGTGGTTGCGGGGGTCAAAAACAATAAACTCAGACTTCTTTTCATTTAACTTTAAGAAGTTGGATGCCAGCCAGCCCTTCACGTCATCTAAACATGCAGCCAATCGCGAGCCCGCATTCTTCTCATCCATTACTACATATAGTTGACAGTCATCAGCATAAATGTGATAGCTCAGGTCATGCTGATTCAGGATAATGCCCAGAGGCAGAAGGTAGATAGAAAACAGCAAATGCCCAAGAACGGAACCTTGTGGCACCCCCCAAGGCAGTGGAAGACATGAGGATGCACAGTCACCAATCTGTATAGAGATGGATCGGTTTGATAGGTAGGAGCGGAACCATTTATGTGCCACCCCCGTCACCCAAACCCAAGACGATCCAGTAAAATATGGTGATCGACCGTATCAAAAGCCGCTGAAAGGTCCAGCTGGAGCAGCAGTACCCTAGACCCAGAGTCAGATGCCACCAGAATGTCATTTACCACCCTAATCAAAGCAGACTCAGTGCTATGGTGTGGTCTGAAGGCGGACTGAAACCCATCCAACAATGAGTTGCTGTTCATATGAGCAGAGATCTGACCATGAACAATTTTCTCAAGGACCTTCGAGAGAAACGGGACTTTCGATATAGGGCAGAAGTTCTCATAAGTGGAGAGATCCAGACCAGGTTTTTTCAATATCGGCTGAACAACCGCATCTTTAAAAACCTTAGGGAACACTCCAGTGCTGAGGCCAATGTTAAAAATGTTCATAAGTGCCGGGGTCAGTGCAGACAACGAGTCGCACACCAATTTAGTCGGGAGGTAGTCCACCGAAGAGCCAGCTGGCTTCATGGATCTAATTAGTTTCCTCAAGTCAGCAAGCTGAAATGGAGCAAAGTCCGAGAATGCAGGTGGGTCAGGCGGTTCCACATGGATAGTGTATATTTAAGGCTGGAGGCTAAGCCTAATACCAAGGATCTTGTTTAGGAAAAAGCTCTGTAGCTCTGTGCACAAAGCAACAGTGGGATTTAGACCATCAGACTCATTTAACAGCAGCAAGGAGTTGATTGTGCTGTACAGCCTAGACTGGTCTCCATGATGCTGTGAAATGATAATCATTAATTAAAAGTAATGTTATGTGATGAAGAATCTAAAAACTTCATGTTTTTACATGAATATGAAGGTGTTTTTTTTACCACTTTTATATTTTAATGGACTCCCTTATTTCTTATATATTTTTCATTTTAATATTAACATTACTTTTAGTTTAAAAAGATTGAGTTTTTGTGATTGTGAATATTAAAGACGTTCATCTATAAAGCCACTATTAAAAATATTCTTCTGAATTTAAACAAAAAGTAATGGTTTATTTAGACCAGTGGTCCCCAGCATCTGCTGTCCTTTTACCCAAATTCTAAAATAAAGAAAATTTGGCCGTAATCTTGTTTAATCACAAATGCATTAATATTGATTTAAAAACTACATATTTCTTTAAAAACGTTCAAATATGTTTTTAATACATGAAGTTTAGTCTAACTCTGATATATTCTAGTTCACTCCCTTTGTATGGCTCAGTACTCATAAAGTAGCTCTCAGCATCACAAAGGTTGGTGACCCCGATTTAGACTTTAGAGCTAAAGTTTTACCAATTGCACCCCCTAGTGGAGTGTTCACAGTGTTGCGCTTTTGGTGACAGTCACTGAAAGGAAAATCAAAACATTTTAATAGATTTTTAATTATAAGCTGTAACGGACAAGCCCAACACTGTCAATCAGTTCATTAATTATTCATAATTATAATTTCATCAATTCAATTATCAGTTAATATCAATTATTTTATTATTTTCCTGCATAAACGGCTTCAAGACCTAAATTCCCAAAAATAATTTTCTCTTTTTAGATGTTTTTCCAACATTTGTGTCAAGCTGTGTGAGATAAAATACTGTAAGGTTGTTTAGAAAGCTTTAACAAAGAGCAGACATTACAGTCATAATTTATTCAGTGGTGGGTAAATATTGTAGAAAAGGACAAACCCAGTCAGAAGTGAGAGGCAGCCTCATGCTCTCCAGCTGGCCTCCTGGTTGGCTGAAGCTGAAGTAGTGCTCTTTAGTTTTTGGGATGATAAAGTAGAGTTGAATATCTTCTCCAAGCAGCAGATGGGTGAATGTGAAGGTGTGGAGTGTTGACTCGTACATCTGAATGGTGATCACATTTAGTATTAATATTCTAGAAGAACTGAATTCCTCCCACTGTGTGTGTGTGTGTGTGTGTGTGTGTGTGTGTGTGTGTGTGTGTGTGTGTCTGTGTGTGTCTGTGTATGTGCGTGTAGTCCCAACCTGGTATCTGGGGTTGAAGCCCAGGTACTGATGACACTGCTCACAGTGATGGTAGGTGTTGTAGGCTGCATACTTAGACAGCTTAATCCTCGCCGTGCGTCTGCATAGATACACGTCCTCCTGCCGTGCAACATTTCCTAGACAGGATAAAAGGAGAAAGAGGAAATTGGGATAAATGCAAATTAAACCCTTCATTTCAAAGCAAAAAGGAGGATTTACGTGCAATTTCTTATTTCACTTACCCTCAGCCTGGGGTTTAAATCCAGGGCAATATATGGTACTGATATCATCATATTTGGCATCATGGATGGTGTAGTCAAAGGGCATTGTTTTTATGATGTCTGTGTTGGGCCAGGGAGTGTTGTATGCATGGTGCTGTCCTCCTTCAGTCGGAACACCTAAAACACACAAAACATTTATAAAGTTTTATTCAAGGTATATTTTGATGAGTCATAGAATTATATGATTTTAAAATCAAGATCTGGATAATAAAAGCCTGAAGTCTCCATAGCCAACATGGAGTGAATAAGAACAAATGTACTGACTGTAATTGATGTCATCCTCATCGTAGATATCCACCTCCATGAGCCTGATCAGCATGCGAGACAAGATACCCAGGAAGTGCAGGTATGCCCCTGTCTTTCCCACCTAACCAGGGAATAATACAGTTAGGGGGAATGTGACTTTTACTACATTTAAAATGCAGTCAAAAAGGAACTTGTTACAAAAAATCTCTTATTGTTAATTTATATACACCGTATTTTCCAGACTATAAGCCACTACTTTTTCCCCACGCTTTGAACCATGCGGCTTATGATGAGGTGTGGCTTTAGTCAACCAGAAAGAATGGATGCTGGAAAGTCTAATGAAGGAATAGTTAAAGGAGTGCTACGGAAAGCGCCCAGGAGGATTTTTTTCATAGTAAAATGGCTCTGCTTGTTTTCCCAGCTTCACCCCGGGATGATGACAGCAACACGGAGAGCGACACTGACATCGCCACAGAAAAGGTATGTGACGAAGCTCTTCTGAGGCTGTTCAACTCTGACACTGAAGAAGATTACTTCAGTGGTTTCAGCGCGCAGGAGGACGATGAATAAACTAATCAATAACTTTTCTATTTTGTTTGATACTGATCGGTTTGCAGGGGCCCCTGGGCACAATGTGCTTAGAGCTGAGAGGCGAGAGCTCTGATGGTTGATGCGCTCCAGACAGATGCGTCCTGAAAATGGCCAGAGTAACATTCTCAAAGTGTCGCCATCTCAAAAACAAATTTAACACGCGATCGTTTATGTCGGCTCATATCCTTTTATATTTTCTATCTTTTATTTGTGCCTGCTGCGGAGCAGAGCGCATAACCTGTTTCGTCCTCCGGTGATTTCACCTCACCGGTGCGGCAGGAGTTACTTTTGAACTGCAGTTCAAAGGTATCTCATAAGGTGAATAAATATGAAGCCTTGTAGCAGTTTTTCTTTAGGACTGAGAGGAGATGCAGGAAGATAATAAACAGACAGGACAGAAAAAAAATAGTCAAAATAAAAACAAGTTCGTTTTTGTTGCTGGTGGTTGCAACAAACAGACACCATTGAAGGTAATCAGAAGTGAGGAACAGAAAATTAAATGATTCTTTCAATGTTTAGAGCAGCAGGAACTCTGAGAGGCTAAAGGCGCATCAGTGAGTTTGCGGCGGCTGCGCAGGGGGAGAGGGCTGAAGCAGGAACGGTAAAGATGCAAAAACTACCATTGTTAAAAGAAATGTGTGTTAACTTAGAAAATGTGGGCGTAATTTTAATTACTTCTCACCATTTTTCTCCAACGTTAAGACTGCTGCACAAAAAAATAAATAAAGACTGCTGCTTGTGTGGGCCCCCTTGTGGCTGTGGGCCCCTGGGCCTGTGCCCAGTTTGCCCGTATTACAATCCGGACTTGGCTCTATAGTCTGGAAATTACGGTGTGTGTGTGTGTGTGTGTGTGTGTGTGTATATATATATGTATATATATATATATATATATATATATATATATATATATATATATATATATTTATTTATATATATATATACCCTTTCATATATACATACGTATATATAACCCCCTTTCGGGGGTTGATTTTTACGGGCTCAGAGTTAAAGGAGACTGTGCCTGTGTGCGATCCCGGTGCTGCGGCCCCGCTGCAGACCCGGTTTGGTCTGGTCAATGCCAGGTCTGTGCTGAACAAAACTTTTATTCTTCGGGATTTTTTTATTCAGCATGACTTGAGTTTTCTGTGCATCTGTGAGTCCTGGATCCCGTTTGGTGACTCAAGCGCCCTGCTGGAGCTGGTACCACCTGGCTGCTCCTGTTTTAATATCCCCAGATCACAGGGCAGAGGTGGTGGGCTGGTTGTTGTTTTTAAATCCAGCTTTCCTTGTAAACAGCTTACACCAACCATGTCATTTTCTTCCTTTGAACTGTGCTTATTTGAACTGTGCATCTCCCCCCGCCTGCTCGTCGTGCTAATTTATCGCCCTCCTAAGACTGACTCTAACTTCCTTAATGATTTCTGTGATCTTGTGGCAGACTGCATCCTAAAATATGACTATGTCCTATTTTTTGGTGATTTTAACATCCATATATGCTGTCCTGACAATGTGCTTTCTAAAGGTTTTCTGAATTTGCTAGATTCATTCAATTTAACTCAATGGGTATCGTCCCCAACTCATGCCAGGGGTCACACCCTGGACCTGGTTCTCTCTCTTGGTCTCCCTGTCATGAACCTTGAGACTTTGCCTCCTGTGTTCTCTGACCACTCTCTAATACTCTGTGATTTTACGTTGCCATGGCCTGTCCCTGTGTGTGAAGCTCCAGCTACTAGGTTCAGAGCCCTGGATGCAGAAACTGTTGCAAAGTTTGTGGACTGTATGTCTGTAAGGTTAGAGTCCTTTAACCCAGATTCATCTAACATTGATCATTACTACCAACACTTTGATTTACTTTGTAATCAGGTCCTGGATGTGGTTGCCCCTCTCAAGCTTTGCAAGTCTAGACCTAAGAGGGAGCCTTGGCTCTCTGATGTCACATGGGCTTGTAGGCGGGCGTGTAGATCCTCTGAGAGAAAGTGGAAAAAGGATGGCCTACAGGTCTCGCGTGAGTTGTTCAGAGCATCTCTGGTTGCTTATCAGGATGCTGTGAGGGCTGCCAGAACTGCCTATTTTGCAGACATCATTGAAACAAACTCCAAGAATCCCAAGATGCTCTACAAAACACTGAACTCTGCTCTGGTGTATCAGGAGCCTAGCTTCATGTCTCCTACAGCTGCTGGAAACTCTGAAGATTTTCACAGATTCTTTGTTGAAAAAGTATCAGGCATTCAAGCAGCTATTTCTGGTAACTGTATTGACCCTGTTCCAGTTCCTTCATCACCACCCACCCTGAGCTCCCTCAATACCGTTTCTTATTCTGAGCTGAATAAGTTTGTTGCAAGGCAGAAGCCATCTGGCTCTCCACTTGACGCTCTGCCGCCTCGTCTCTGGAAGGCTGCCTTTCCGTGTCTTGGCCCTTCACTTGGACAGATTATCAACGGGAGCCTCAGCACAGGTGTGGTCCAAGCTGCTTTGAAAGCAGCAGTTATTCGGCCGACCCTGAAGAAACCTGGTGCTGATGTCTCTGTGATAGAAAATTTCTGGCCTATCTCTACCCTGCCTTTTACATCAAAACTGCTTGAGAAAGTCGTTTATCAGCAGCTGGTCTCACATTTAGCTGACTCTGATCTTTCTGAGGTCTTCCAATCCGGGTTCAGGTCTGGCCATAGCACAGAGTCAGCTCTACTGAGGGTCTCAAATGATATCTATCTATCACTAGATCTGGGTACATCTGTGGTGCTTCTGTTGTTAGACCTGACGGCAGCCTTCGACACAGTTGACCACGCGATTCTACTTGATCGCTTGGAACGATGGGTTGGGATCAAAGGGTCTGCTCTGGATTGGTTTAGATCTTATCTCCACAACAGGACATTCTGTGTTAAACTGGGTGATGTTTTTTTCTTCTTGGGAGGGGCTCCGCTGGGGGGTCCCGCAGAGATCGATCCTTGGTCCTCTTTTGTTTACCATTTATCTGCTTCCTCTGGGGTCAATCATTCGTAAACATGGCCTATCATTCCATCTCTATGCTGACGATTGCCAGATTTACTCTCCATTGTGTCAGGAGAAAGGACACTCCATCCAGTTCTTTGTGTCCTGTCTTAACGAGGTGAAGTCTTGGCTAATGGCCAACTATCTGCATCTGAATGAGGGAAAGACAGAGCTCATTGTTTTTCACCCCAACAGCAGGAATGTGGGTCATTATGTTGATCTTGGCCCTCTTTCTCCCTACTCATAACCAGTCATCACCAGTTTGGGAGGGAAAGTTGATGCTGGACTTAAATTTGATGCTCACATCAACTCTGTGATCCGGTCCAGTTTCTTTCACCTGAGACGCCTTGAAAAAATCAAGCCTATGCTGTCAAGACCCCACATGGAGCGGGTACTGCATGCATTTGTAATTTCTAGGCTTGATTACTGCAACTCTCTATATGCAGGGTTGTGTCAGTCATCACTGAGCCACCTACATGTTGTGCAGAACAGCACAGCTAGGTTCCTGACTGGGACCAGGAAACGGGACCACATCAGTCCGGTTCTGGCCTCCCTGCACTGGCTTCCGGTTTGTTATCGTTCACACTTCAAACTCCTCGTCTTTGTCTAAAATTTCTTCCAGAGTGGTGCGCCCCCTATCTAGCCACACTCCTGAACAAACATTCCCCATTACGCGCTCTGCGCTCCTCTGACCAATGCCTGCTCGCTGTCCCTCGTTCGAGGTGTCGTACTCGTGGGGACCGGGCTTTCTCAGTCCTAGCACCGTCCCTCTGGAACCAGTTGCCACCCTCAGTTAGGCTGTCCCCATCTCTGCCAGTCTTTAAGAGTCGCCTAAAAACCCCCCTCCTCCGCTTGGCGTTTCCTGAACATGTTTGAATTTGGCCATGTTAATGTTGATTTTATTTCCATTTTCATTGGTTCGCTCTATCCCTTGTTTTACCCTTTGTCTTCTACTAGAATGTTTTACCTTTTTTTTTACTAATTTGCAATTTGAACTGCTTTTATTTTCGATTTATTCACCATATTTAACTTTGTCATGTAATATGTTCAGCGCCTTGCACTACCCGACAGGGTTGTGGAAGGCGCTATATAAATAAAGCTTTGATTGATTGATTGATTAAACTGTGTCCTTGATGATGCTTACAGTATATTTGTGTCTGGACTCATCCTCACAACAACATCAGATGCCCGGTTACATATGCAGTAACGCCACAATCATGCAAATAACGTGTGGCCATTTTTCTAATCAAATGGACTCCTGGTTTCTACAGATAAACGTTTTCTTCTAAACTCGTAATAAACTGGCAACACTGCCTGAAAGGTAAAAAGAAGCATGAATGCATTTTCAGAGAGTCTGAAAAAAGCAAAAGAAAGGAGCAGTAAACAATCACAAAACACAGCCAGAGTAGACGGTGATGATTGATGTTACCTGTGGGGGTCCGCTGAGCAGCAGCCTACGAGGGTGAAAGTTGTCACTTCGTCCTTCAGAGCGGTTGCTGCTGTCCATGTGGTTGGACCGAGGAACTGTCCACTGACGATAATAGAGAGACTGCTCTGTGCACGTCATCATTTTACTCAGCAAAGGTCTGCACAATGAAATAAACATCCTACATGTTAACATGTGTAATATTTATTGTATGTTTTTTACATCAGAAGTTAAAAAAGGCATCCATTCTTTTTAATAAGAACTAGAGCTAAGTAACCTCATGTGTGCCTCATATTTTTTATTTCAAACTTGAGAAAATAACTAAAACATTTCTAAACCTTCCAGAAATGTTTTATTTTTTAAAGTTTGGTCGATTGTTTAGAAATCCAAACATCCAGATTAAAAGGATTTTTTTCTTATAATTTCTGTAAAAGGTCCATCCATCCATCTTTCCATCCTCTTCCACTTATCCAGAGTCGGGTCACGGAGGCAGCAGCCTAAGCATGGAGGCCAAGACTTCTCTTTTCCCACTCACTTGGGCCAGCTCCTCTGGGTAATCCTAAGGCGTTCCCTGGCCAGCTGAGAGACATAGTCTCTCCAACGTGTCCTGGGTCTTCCTTTAGGTCTCCTTCTGGTTGAACGGGCACAGAAAACCTCCTCAGGGAGGCATCCTAACCAGCTGCCCGAGCCATCTCAACTGGCTCCGCTCGATTTGGAGGAGCAGCGGATCTACTCCGAGCCCCTCCCAGATGACTGAGCTTCTCATTCTATTTCTAAGGGGGACCCCAGCTCCCCTGCAGAGAAAACTTGTTTTGGCTGTTTTCATCCACAATCTCGTTCTTCCGGTCACCACCCAAAGCTATTGACCATAGGTGAGAGTAGGATTGTAGATCAACCGGTAAATCGAGAGTTTCGTCTTCGCAGCTTACTTCTCACCTAGATGACAATGGGCTTCTTGACCCATTCCAATCAGGTTTTAGACGTAATTACAGCACAGAATCTGCACACATTAGGGTACTTAATGACATCCTGATTCTAACTGACTCTGGCTCCCATGTGCTGTTACTCTTACTCGACCTGACCTCAGCATTCGACACTGTAGACCACACCATCCTACTTCATAGACTTGAATTTTGGGTGGGTGTGACCGGTACTGCCCTCGAATGGTTTCAGTCGTACCTTAATGGTCGGTGTTTTAGTGTTCATGTTGGAGACTGCTCTTCTCCCAATGTCCCACTTCCATGGGGAGTACCGCAGGACTCCATCCTGGGTCCTCTCCTCTTTTCAATTTACATGCTACCACTTGGTAAGATTTTAGCAAGTCTCGGGGTTAACTACCACTTTTATGCAGATGATTGCCAGATCTACCTTCAAATCAACCAACAGCACTCATTTTCTATAATGTCAGAATGCCTCTCTCAGGTCAGATCCTGGCTTTCTCAAAACTGCCTACGGTTAAATGACAGCAAATCAGATGCCATACGTTTTAGCCCCACTAACATGAATGGTGCTTTAGATGTCTCAACTCTCCCACTCAATCTCAAAGCATGTGCCACTAGCCTACTGGACTCTGACCTTTCAATGTATTCACAAGTCAATGCTACTGTCAAGTCCTGCTTTTTCCAACTCCGCCGCATCCCTCTTCTTAAGTCAATCCTCAAACGCCCGGATCTTGAGTCAGTCATTCATGCTTTAATTACTTCACGTCTGGATTACGCAAATTCTGTTCTGATTAGGATTAATGCTTCAGCCCTAAGCAAACTGCAGAAGGTTCAAAATGCCGTGGCCAGATTTTTAACCAACACCGACAGACGCATGCACATCACACCCATCCTCGCAGATTTACACTGGCTCCCAGTCAAATTTAGGATTAACTTCAAGGTCTTGTTATATGTTTACAAGGCTTTGTACTGCCCATCCCCATCCTATCTGACAGACCTGCTGACCCCATATGTTCCCACCCGTGCCCTTTGGTCAGCAGATCATCTGCTGCTTGTTGTTCCGAAGGTTTGGTCCAAATCACAGGGGGAGGGTGCCTTCTCTTATGCAGCTCCAAACTCTGGAACTCTCTGCCCCTCCGTGTGCGTCTGGCTCCCTCTGTTAGCAGTTTCAAGTTGGCCTTGAAAACACACTTCTTTAGTATTGTCTTCCCTCTGTGACATTTTTCATGAAAATCTAGCACCGGATTTGAGTTTTTAATTTAGTTTTTGTGTTTCAGTTGCACCCTTTTGGCACCTCACACCATCTGGTATTTTATTTCGTTTTATTTGTGCCATTTCAAATGTTTTTATCATTCGTCGCATTATTTTATTTTTTATAGTGCTGTTAACTGTTCTTCTATTTTATTGTTTCAAGTAGGGATTTTTATCTCTGACTATTTATGCTTTGTTCTTATGTATTTTGCCTGTTCTTATTGAGTCTCTTGATCAAGCATTTGGCTTTTTTTATGTACAGCCTTTTGGTTAGCTGCCATGCTATTTTGAAAAGGTGCTTTATAAATAAATATGGTATGGTAAGGTCTTCCGGCTCAGCTCTCTCTTCACCATGACAAACCGGTACAATGCCTGCGTCTGCACCATGACAGACCGGTACAACGCCTACGTCTGCACCTTGACAGACCGGTACAATGCCTGCGTCCCTGCAGACGCAGCACCAATCCGCTCTTTGATCTCATGTTCAATCTTTCCCTCACTTGTGAACAAGACCCCAAGATACTTAAACCAGGACCTCATCCCTGACGTGGAAAAGGCATTCTACCCTTTTCTGACTCAAGACCATGGTCTTGGATTTAGAGGAGCTTTTTCTCATCCCAGCTGCTTCACACTAAGCTACGGACCGCCCCAGCAAAAGCTGGAGATCACGTTCTGATAAAGTCAACAGGACCACATCATCAGCAAAAAGCAGACCCGATCCTCAGGCCACCAAAAAAGATCCCCTCAACACCTTGGCTGTGCCTAGAAATCCTGTCCATATAAGTTATGAAAAAGTACTTTTTATTCATCCATTATTTTATTATCCATCCATCTTTCTGATTTGACACCTTTTAGTTATGCTTTCATAAGCAAAGAACATAAATCTAATTTGTGAGTTTCTGATTGGCCGATCACCAATTAAGCAAATTATCCTCAATATTTACTGATTCTTATCAGCAGATCACCTTTTGGTGCATCTCTAAGTAAATCTAACGTCCAACAGCACTGAGCTGCTGACTGAAAAACTATCTGTTCAGCTCAGATGAGTAAAATGATTATTATTAGCTTCTTCCTCTCATCCTATATTAGTAATGTGGAAGTAACTTCACATAGAAAAGGATGTAACATACTCAGCATCACATGTATCAATTAATATAAATCTTATACGGTGTAAAAATATGTTTCTACCACCTGAAGCTGCTTGCCCATGCAACAGACATGTGTGGCAAGAATGAAGTACATCGTGGAAGTCCACTGCTGTCACTGGCTGTGATGATGTCATAGATGGCACGAGGGAGGAGTACAGAGGGTGGACGGCTCAATCCTCGCGCCCATGAGCAATGCGGATGAGGAGAGGAGGCTTGTGGAGAGGAGGAAGCAGAGGATGCAGATTTGGAACGAGTTTGTGCTTGGGTAGGAAGCTGCTGCTGGGAAGCTGATTGAGGGTGAGATTGAGAACTTGTTTGTGATAATAGCTGACTTTGGGGCTGCGGTTTGACCTGGGGGTCACTTTGAGCTTGAGGTTGATTTTGGTGGTGAGGTGTAGTTTGAAGATTTGAAAACAACTGGGATGAGGGCTGAGGCTGATCATGATTCTGTGGCTTTGGTGGAGGCTGTCTGGCATCCAAGTTTCCTTTCTGGCCATTCTGAGAGTTGGTGCTTGGAGCAGCAAGGGGGTCAGCAGCTCTACTGTCAGGACACGCCTGGGGAGGTTGAGTGGAGAATGGAGGAGAGTTTCCTGGAAAAACCCACAGGATGTGTCTAAAATAAAAAAGCTTTAATAAATACGTATAAATCCATGTTAGGTTTTACTCTACCATTGTCATGTCCCTCCTCCTCCTCATTGTCAGTGCTGCTGAGTTTTTCAGCATCACTTTCAACCACTTCACTTCCTGATCCAGGATTATGTGGTGGTCTCGTCTCTGCCTTGACTAGATAAGCAGCCAATCCCAGCTCCTGTTCCAGGGTCGTACGCTGCAGGTAGGAGCAGCTTATCACCCGATGATCACAATACTTTAGAGACCTTTAAAAAAAATACGTATCACAGTTTTTCATTAAAATGTTTGAGAAAATATTTTGTCTTTTTCTCAAGAACACACGAACGAACCTGGGCAATGATTCTCCAAGTGGGTCGGCTCCAGACAGAATCAGGATGCAAGGGAGGGCCTCCAGCTCCAAGTATGTAAGTGGGACCCAATTAGAATCCTGGATCTTCAGCCATTTCTGAGGAACAAAGACACAAAAGCAAAATCACTATTTTCTCAGTAAATTATTTTTTCCCTAAATTTAGAGACATTATCCATCCATCCATCTTCTGAACCCGCTTGTCCACGCGGGGGGTGGGGGGGGTGTCTATCTCCAGCAGTCAACGGGCAACTAGGCGGGGTACACCCTGGACAGAGAGCCAGTCCATCGTAGGGCAACACAGAGACACACAGGACAAACAACCATGCACACACACACACACTCACACCTAAGGACAATTTAGACAGACCAATCAGCCTAACAGTCATGTTTTTGGACTGTGGGAGGAAGCCGGAGTACCCGGAGAGAACCCACGCATGCACAGGGAGAACATGCAAACTCCATGCAGAAAGATCCCAGGCCGGGAATCGAACCCAGGACCTTCTCATTGCAAGGCAACAGCTCTAACCACTAAGTCACTGCGCAGTGCCTTAAGGTTCGTTTATGCTTGACGCGTCCGCGAGGTCCGCACGGCCACGCGGACGGTTGGACGCGGAAAAACATGGCGGACCGGCAAGAACTAGTATGGCAGAAGTCTGTAAATACAGACATTTGTATGATTCAGCTCTCAAAGATCGCCGTGATCAACAAGTTGTTAATAATTCTTGGAGAGAAACAGCTCGCACTTCAGAAAAGACGAGGACGCTGTTAAAAATGCTGCAATGCCATGTTGTAAACAGTAATTTCTACTTCTACTATGGTGTAGTGTTGGATGCGTGCCGTAGAGCTCCATGCTGCCCCGTTCAGTTTGGGAGAATATTGGCTCACCGCAGAGACAAGCCGCATGAACCATAAACGCTGCGAGTTGTGAAGCGCGTTCCAGCCGCGAGCCGCATCGCCAAGTGGAAAGTGAATGCGTCAAGCATAAACCAAGCTTTAGAGACATTATTTCAATTCAACTTAAGTTGAACATTATCAGTGAACTGATGAACTGAGCAACCCACATACTAAGCCAGCATGTAGTGACAGTGGAGAGGAAAACTCCCTTTTAACAGGAAGAAGAAACCTCCAGAGGATCCTGGCTCAGTATAATCTGTCTCCACTCACTAGGGGTTTGAGAAGACAGAGCAGATACACACACACACACACACACACACACACACACACACACACACACACACACACACACACACACACACACACGCACGCACGTACGCACGCACGCACGCACGCACACACACACTCAACAATCACTACTAACCTACCTTGATCTGATCAGTGAAAGTCTGTCCAATAGTCAGAGCTTGGCTGGGACTCCCCAGAATGATCTCAAAACTCCCCTCCAGCCCCAGCTGCTTCCTGACTCTGGACAGCCGTCGGTGAGCCCAAGCTGCTAAAGCCAGAGAAGGAATCCGCAAGAGAATCATGTGACCGTGGTGGGAAGGACACTGCTGGGCAGGAGTTAGCAGGGACTGTACAACCTCCATGGTCTCAACAGAGGTGTGTTTGTGTAGACTGGGACAGCTGCTGATTTTTCCAGATGCAGCCATCAGAGCTATACAGTAGTGTTGGATCAGGACCGTTGTCCGGATCACAGAACTGTGCAGCTTTGGAAACCTGAAAACAAAAATTAGAACGACTGAGTAGAGTTCCAGCTGCATTTATGGTATAGTTTAAAATTTTTGGATGGTTTTTAGATCATCACGACTACTCTAGGTTGGTGCAGCACCTCTCTTCAAGGGTAGATGCCATGCTTTCAAAAGAGGAATCATAACGCATCAGTGGCAGGCTGCTTCCAGAGCGAGTCATCTCCAAGAGCTCTGACAAACCGAAGTGCCGAGTCCTCTCGTGATACAGGTCCACATCCTGCACACAGAAGCACTCAAGTTCAGACACCTGAGTCTGCAGATACAGATCAACGTTTGCACGCCGCTATAAAAGATGTTTATCACAACTCAGAGCTCAGACTTACGTTACTGAACGCAGACGGCCAGTGTATCTCATTGTAGGGGCTGATTCGAGTGCGCTGAGTCTGAAGGGCGAAGGGGAACGAGGTGACATGTAGAATCAAGATGTTTGTGGCTTCTATCACCTGCTGTGAGTTTAACAGTTTATCAACCAGACCCACACCACTGTCTGCACTGCAGCAGGATGAGCTGAGAGGAAGGAAACAGAGCCACAGAGGCAAAGTCAATATGTTTGTTGATTATGGTGAAAAGACAAATAAAACAACAACAATTGTTAAACCTGCAAACATCCCAGTGGGCATGATCATGAACCAGGATGTGGAGAGTGTAGGAATTGCTCTGCGCTTCCTGGATGAGTTTGTCAACCCGTGCCCGAGCACTCTGGTCCATCTTAACCACGTAACGCTCAGCGTCCTGATGAGACGTGCAGTCCTGGTCCGTACTCCCAAGGTCCTGAAGGACACCTGATAAACACAAAGGCATAAAGAGTGGTTAACGTTAAAACAGATCAAGTAGTGAAGATACATCTTAATTCTAAAAAAGTTGCGCAGAATAGGGATAGACCAATAATGAACTGATATTTAGCAATTTTTTATATATTGCATCGGCCAATATTCCTCCTTTAAAGAGCACATTTAAAGGTTGAATATGTAAGAATTCTACAGTAATCAAAAAACAGTCAGGTTCTGGTTCTAATGTCTCAATCATGTTGGAAGGAAAGTTACCAGCCAGCTAAGTGCCCTAGTGGTAGAGTGTCCGCCCTGAGACTGGGAAATCAGGGTTCAAATCCTGGTTGGGTCATACCAAAATCTTTGAAAAAATGGGACCCAATACCTCCCTGACACTCAGCATTACAGGGCTGGATTGGGGGTTTGTGGGCTGATCATGACCTTTACATATCAATATCGACAATAGAAAAACCCATTTTGGTCGGTTTATAGAAGTAAGTACAGTAACAGGTAGAACTTCATGATTCATGTCACCAACCAGAGTTCCAGAGTTGGAAAACAGTCTGTTGAAACGTGACCTCCGAGGGTGGGACCAGGATGAGGAAGTTGACCCTGTTAAAGGAGCCAAGGTCAAGGTTCTGTGTGCTGGAATCTGCTATGGCACAAACGTGGGAAAGCAGCTTTCTGGCTACTGCCAGCTGGATGGGACGGACCTCGCGCCATTCTACCCTATATTCTGAAAATAAACATTCCCACGTTTAGATTCTGAAAATAAGTCTGAGAGAATTCAGACACTGATTTTCTTCTTACCTGAACAAGAGTCTTTGGGGCTTGAGGTGGTGACTTTAGGGCTGGATGTGTCCTTTGGACTGTGCGTTTCTTTCTGGTTCTGTGAAGTCGTAACATTCCTGTCCTCAGCTAAGTCCTGACTGCTGGACGAGGGAGATGGCTCGCTGTTGTCCACACTGAAACTATCCAGGAGGGTGTCCATATTACCATCTGAGAACCAGAAAACCACACTTGTGTTAGTTAAATCTGACTAAAACGCACATTAGCAGTCCACATGCTGTCATGCATACCTTGGCCGAGAGAACTGCAGTAATGGACGAGCTCCTGTGCAGCTCCTGAGTAAATCTGGTGGCTGATTTCTTTCAGTCCCTCACTGGGAGAAAACATGCTTTCCGATAAAGCACGGCACTGGTGTTTACCTGCGGCACGGCGCACAGATGAATCGCATCAGAATCGGTCTCAGACCTCAAACATCACTGCAGACTCGCTGTGACCTCCCACCTGTTACCACCACACATGACTGTGTCTCCTGTCCTGGTGAAGTGACGATAATGACGACATAGTTTGTGTTTTCAAGCCTTCCTTCCATCAGCCTGCTAAACACTTGCTGAAGGCCTTGAGCCAACGACTTGACTTCTTCCCCCATCACTACCACTCTCTCCCCAGAGGAGGATGCAGCGAGCTGGGCGAGCCAAGGGAGCTGACTGGGGGTCGGGGGTTGTTGGTTAGGAGGTAAAGAGAGATGCTGGGGGAGCCCGGGTAAAACAGAAGGGACCTGGAAACATTCAAAAATACTGATGAATTCTTGAGTTTTGGGATAGATTTTTTTTTCTTGTCTCATCTGACCTCTATGCCATAGAGCCTCCCTTGAGTTGCTGCTGTTTGAGACTGCTGAAACTGTCTGATCTCACTGAGGTGGGATTCCCTCCATGACCTCATTAAAATCTGCTCCAAGTCCTCAATCAGGGGCACCTGCTCAGGGCCTGCAGGGCAAAAATAAAACACATTTCCTCATTGATTTGATACACACCACAGCAGTTTAAGAGAACGCGTCTGGAATGTATCAAGATGAGAGTCAAAGTAAAGGATAAAATTTGTTAAATTAAACCCAGCACACTAGTTTTACAGGAGCACATTTTTGCACTGACCCAGCTGAACCAGGTAGTAAACTGTAAGCAGAATCTGCATCTCAGTGGAGAGAGGCTGAACGGGTGATGGTCCATAATGCTGGTAGACTCTGGGAAGAGCCTGTGAGCTCAGGTAACAACTCTGGAGCAGAGAACTGACGAGAACATCACTGATGTTGCCAGTCAGCTGACAAAGCGGGCCGTGACCTGTGTGGATAATAAACAGTGGTTAAAAATACAGAGGTGGAGTTAGAAAAGATCAGGTCATAAAAATACTGAAACAACAACCTCAATCTAGCTTATTGAGATGAGAAAAAGCTTCTTCAGTCAGGGTTTAGGGAAGCCCGGTGTAAGACTTTATAAAACCTTTTTTAAGGCCACTGATAAAATTAAAGAGCTTACTTGGAATAGAAAAGAGGTGTGAAGATAATTGCTCAGCAGGGGATGCAGTACCACTAAATCTACACCACCATGGCTCACGTGCCCACTAGCTAAAGCTGCTAATTTACATACATGAAAGAAGCACACACACACACACACACACACACACACACGCACACACACACACGCACACACACACCCGCACGCACACACACGCACGCACGCACACACACACACACACACACACACACACACACACACACACACACACACACACACACACACACACACACACACACACACACACACACACACACACACACACACACACACGCACACACACACACACACAGGTGGTTTCTCTTTACATGGTCTTATCCTAAAGCAGATTCCCAAATAAAATAAAGCACTCTTGTGTTTTTGGGTCTGATGCATTTTTAAGACTTTTGGACTTTTTGAAGACTCTGGATTTAAAGATTGTTGTAATTTTTAAGGATTTTTAAGGTCTTAATTATGGAAAATCTAAACTTTTAAGGTTTTTGAAGACCTTTTGTAGACCAGCAAAAACACAGTTTAATTACTGAATAAAACTATTAAAATTTGAACCATAACAATTGGGAAACAGTTTGCATGTCATAAAAAACAGGAGAAAAAAATAAGATGTCTATGTGAAAAGAAAAAAAATGCAGACATTTAAAATAAAATTGATGACATCAGATATTAAAGGAGATAAATTGTTGTGGTAAAATTAATAAAACGTGAAGTCACAGGAACGCCCCTAACAATCTGCTGGCTCATGATTTCAGCTCAAAAACATCCTTTTCCTTATTAGCTTGACTCTGTCACAGCTGCAATACTAAAAGGAAAACAAGTAAATGATAGTCTAACCTTTAAATACGACAGGTTGCAGTTTGCAGGTGTGCAGCAGCCGATCAGGCACTGTTACGGACAGTTCTGGGAGAGAAAGTGGGATTGAGGACCCCCGCGTTGAACTCTGCAGGAATGCAGTTTCTTAACAAGTAGATGAGAACGGAAAAGCATTTATTTATGTAGACAATCTTATTTTATGTGTGTTTCTGGTCCTGTTCGTACCTGGTCTGGCTCCGGTGGTGATGTGAGAAGACACTGATGGTGTTGCTAGGGCTGATGACGATGGAGGAGACTTTACCATGCTCTCCGTCACACTGCTGGCTGCTGATTCAGGAGACCAGCCTTTGTGTCTCTTTTTAGGGGGAGCAGCATTTGCATGAGGCCCTATTAGATACAAAATACAAATATATTTAGATCCTGACTGGATTTGCAGAAGTCGCTGCTGCTGTTTTCAAACTTATTTAATGTGAAGTCCGAGAATCACCGGAGTCCCTTTTCTCATCCAAATCCCCAACAGATCAACACTAAAATGGGTGTTAGGGAGTTTTGAAGATACTGTGATGCAAAAGAGTTGTATTTTAGTCATGCAGTCATCTCTTCACAAGTATCTGTTAGAATACAGTAATGATGGAGACCCATAAAAGGTCTACTTGTTAAATGGGTAATGAAAAAACCACACCACTGACAGGAAGGAAGCATCTCATTCAAAGAAACAGAAAGAAGAAAAAAGAGCGAGGCGAGACGGGGAGGACATTTTACAGCCCTGGTTTGGTTTATAGAGGAGGCAGACTGAGAGAGCGGGGAGGGGAGGGAGAAGGACGGAGAGGAAGACAGAAGAGAAAAGAGATGTGGAAGTTTACAGCTGGAAGTGTCGGCATGAAGGCCAGGAAAACAAAGCCCACCCCCACCCCCACACACACAATGTGGCTGGGACTGGTGTTACAAAGCACACACACACACACACACACACACACACACACACACACACACACACACACACACACACACACACACACACACACACACACACACACACACACACACACACACACACACACACACACACACACACACACAACCACACACACACACACAAGCCACCAGTTAAAGAGAAAGTAAAGTGATCAAATTCTAATAAACATAAAATAAAAATAGGGATTGTGATCACGACGCCATCACCGACGCAGCCGCCCTGTTGGAGGCGTGTGAGTCCTTACTTGTTACTACTGTAAACAGCGAGCTCAGTCTCGTTCTTGCAGCTTAAATTAATCAATTGTTCATTTGATTGGATAGATTACACAACTCTAGTAAATCTTTGCTGTGTTGTGGGGTGACACGTGATTGCCGGGGGAATAAAGGTGGTAAACAAGCTAACTTGCTTGGAGGCAAAACCCCGGAGACCAAGTATCTAGGAATATGTCATTGCTGCTCTGGTCTTGTGTCTTTTATATGGATCAAAAACATTTTTAATGCAGATTTTGTCCACATACCGGTCCTCATCGTCTTTATATAACATATCCCTGTGCATTTCGCATCCTTTTTGAGATTTTCTATTGTTGTTTAACACTTTCTTTCACCCAAATCTGCTTCTTCTCTACTTCATGGTTTGTTTACACTCGTCAAGCTCCCAACATATCCCAGAATGCTATATGTAATCACGTGTGATCACAAGCCCTATAGCCTAAAATTTGATGTTCCATTTTGCATGCAGCTATTTTCTTTTCTTTACTGAGACTTTACTTGCTACCCTAATTTTTGCTTGTGAGTTTACTTTCCAAAGGAAAAGGACAGCAGTAGCTCAGGAGGTGGAGCGGGCTGTCCAGTAATCGGAGGGCTGTGGGATAGATCCTGGCTCCCGGCAAAGAATGCTGCTGTTGTGTCTTCGGGCAAGACACTTAACCTGCCTTGCCTGAGGTGGTCAGAGGGACTGATAGCGCCGGTGTTCGGCAGCTCGCCTCTGTCAGTGAGCCCCAGGGCGGCTGTGGCTACATTGTAGCTCATCACCACCAGCGTGTGAATGTGTGTGTGAAAGGATGAATTATACACTGTAGTGTAGAGAGCTTTGGAGTCCTCTGACTCTAAAAGGCGATATACAAGTGCGGGCCATTTGTCATTATTCTTACTTCTACCCTAAATATTCGTCTACTTATAAGTTAAAGTTAAAGTCCCATTAGTTGTCACACACACTGATGTGTGTGCGAAATTTGTTCTCCGCATTTGACCCATCCCCTGGGGGAACGGTGAGCTGCAGACACAGCCGCGCTCGGGAACCATTTGGTTTAACCCCCCAATCCAACCCCTTAATGCTGAGTGTCAAGCAGGGAGGCATTGGGTCCCATTTTTTTTCAGTCTTTGGTATGACCCGACCAGGAAACGAACCCTGATCTCCCAGTCTCAGGGCGGACACTCTACCACAAAGACAAGAAGTGGATTGCTACAAATTTCTTAAAGACCAAGTTCACTCATTCTTTCAACACATTTGTAGTGGTCTCTAGTATAAATGAATGCATTGCGAGTCGATCTCTGTGGGGAAAAAAAGCTCTGGCGCCCCTGTTTCAGGAATTAGAAGTTAGCCAGAGGAGTAGGAAGCAGGAGACATCAGGATTTGGAGTCTTATTTCCTGATATTCTGACATCTCACCTCTTATTGGCTAACAGCAACGGGACTCTAGCACTGATTCTGTTTGCTTTGCTATATTGATGTTTTATCTCCACAGATAACACGAGCCGGAAGGAGTTCTGCTGTGTGGTGGAGTTGCTAATGCTAATGGTTAGCTTCTACTAGCTTAGACACGCTCTGCTCTCTCCTACACACTAAATCAACAACATCCTTTCCCGTCACGAGCCAAGATGGGTGAGTCAATAAATGCTAATTTGACAATGTGACAGGACATCTGGCTTTTCTAATCCGAGAGTTTTCTCATCTATTTTCTATCGGCGGCTGATGCAGTAAGCAGAAATAGAAGCCTGTTTTCACGTTTAGCCTGTATGCTAACTTGGTCCGTAACGTGTAAATAACAGTCCTATAAGGTTCGATCCCTTTGATTTGGACTTTAAGTTCAGATAAAGAGTGGAAACATTTCAGCTAAAAGCCAACTCAAACATAAACACTGATGATGTTCAGCTGAGTTAAATAACTAAAACATCACCTGCATAGATGTAAATAAAATAAAGTACCCATCTGTCACATAATGTTATATTAGTACCCTTCTTCATCGGAAAGATATGATGTATTAAATATAGGCAGACTTTTTTACCTGTGGCTGAGGGTCTCCCAGGTCCTGACTGGTTTAAAGATGGCCGAGAAATGGAGGGAACAGCATGGCTGCCGTTTATCACCATGTGGGGGATGTCGGCTGCTTGAGGCTCCACATGTGATCCTTAAAAATGACCAGACAAGAAGCTAAAGGTTTAGTAGAAGCATAAATGATTGTGTATCTTTATGGGTATTAATCCATATTCTCCTCCCCAGCGCTTAAAAAAATGATTACCTCCCCTTCTTTAAACTTAACTTCTTTTCATTTTAAGATTTAACCACATTTTTTCTTCAAGGCAAAACTAAACACCAAGACAGCAGAACAAGTTTCTGAAAGAACTCATACGTTTCAGGTTCAGTAAGATTATTGTTAGTTGAACCTGGGTAGCTGCTCGGTGTGTGTGATGGGTGAGCCACTGCGGGGTTTGGTGGCTGTTCTTCTGATGTCAGCTGACCTTCCACCAGGCTGGACCTTATCTGTCTCATCCTGCCATCTGAGAGACACAACAAACGTGTCATCCATCAACTCTCTGAAGAACTAAAGAAATATTCAGACGAGATCAAAAAGATGAGTCGCTGAACAAACATGGCAGCAAATCATCAAAGTCGATTGTCCTTTAGAGAAAGTTGCTGCAAGCTCTGCGTCATCCTCTTATCTGCTGAGGTGTTTGCTGCTTCCTGCTCACTTGTCAATGTACTGGATACAATTTGGGAATGAGTTGGACACAAAAGCAGTGACTAAAGAGGCTTGTCAGCTTTACCTTAACCCCATGGTTTCCAGACCAACATATAAATCTCACCTCCTTCATATTTTAAATCATGATAGCAAACCTCTGGCAATACGTCTCCTGCTGCTGAGTCCAAGTCTGAATAGCGACTGTGGAAAAAGTCCAAACTAAATGGTTTTGGAATACTCAGACTCCCAGTAGCAGAGATGGAAAACAGGAAACGACTGGTACGGAAAGAATTTCAGAATGATTACGTGTGTTTCATCTGCAGCACTGACAACGTCCGTCCATCTTTTTCTTATTTAACACCACAGCAAACATTTGGAACAAGATGATGTTTTGTTCTTGTGACCTATGACTCAAAAATGACCTACGAGCACCGGGTTCATCTCAATTTGGTTTGGAGTTCACAGTAAGCTCAACAGCAGACTATCTTACATTTGCTATCTCAAACCACAGGGTTAATACAGAAAATCTAAACAGAGTCAACCGGGTACAAATATATCTCATTAAGACAACACATTATCTGGAGAGGTAAAGTCCATTAGCGCAGCTCTTTTCACCGAGTGAACCTGTGACCTCCAGGTTGTGGCCCCTGTGTAAACTCTGCATTCTCACCTTTCAACCCTTCGTGAGGTGATACTACTAAGTTAGACCTTTAGGCTTTTTGTAGAAAAAAAAGACAACATTCCTGTCATCCTACTCTGGTCTGTTGGGTAAAAATTGCATTAAAAAAAGATTATTTGAGTTTTATCAGTGTGAAAAAAAATCTTATAGTACAGATTTATTTCGTATTTTTAAAAATTTTGTTTTACAAGTGAAAAATTAGAATGTGGTGCAAGAATCCATTTAATCTTAGACTGAGAGACCATCTAAAGCTGATTAGAATGGGACACTTTGAGTTTAGAATATTGAACCTTTTCACAATATTCTAACTGTCTGAGATTCTGAATTGAGGGTTTTTATAAGCTGTAAGCCGTAATCGTCACAGTCATAACAAATAAAGGCTTGAAAAATCAGGCTTTGTGTGTAATGAGTCTGTCTTGTGTTTTAGTTTCACCTTTTAAATAGAATTACAGAAAATAAACAAATGTTTGCACCATATTCAAATTTGTTTTGTTCGAATTGTAAAAGCAGGTGTAGGATTCTGTACCTGATCAATCTAAAATTGAATGCAGACAAACTACACCATCATGGCCCTCTAAGGCTGCCAACTGCCTTTTTCCTGTTTCCCTGCACCTAGACACCTGTTGGTGATTAGCATGCATCTGATGATCTTAAGGAGCTGTTACCTGTAAAGGTAACTAAATCACGGGATTAGCCCTGAACTAGACAGTTTGCTTTGGAGCTGACAACGTTCCAGGGAAAGCAGCAGTTTTATCCCTCACCGTTTCCCCTCCAGCAGATGGGAGCGCCTCTAACCAGGACTCCCTGGTTGTTTTGGTACAGGTGATACTTTAGGTGCTTCTGCTTTTTAGGCTGGGTGCTGAGCTTCAGGTTGATGTGGTTGGAGAACTCTGTGAAATATCGGAAACCTTTCTCTCCGCAGCCCATACAATTTCCTGAAAAGCCTGGAAAGATGCAGAGAAAATGGATGCTCGTCAGAGTTGTGTGCCTCTCAAACACCACAACTATACTGAGGTGCAAATGGACAAACACTTTTGCAGAAAGAAAAGTTGACTTTTTCACATTAAAGACAAATATTTTCTGTGTTAGTCTCCCGCCTCACCAAGCAAAGCATTACGATCCCGGTCATCTGGCAGGAAGCGACGGTCTACAGCACACACCAGGAGGTTCTCAGGCAGGGTGGGGGACTTCACACCAACTAACATGAATCCAGGAGGAACGTCCAGGGGCTCGGACGCAAGCGTGGACAAACGCACATCCTTCCCAGCCTGACAAAACCCTGAATTTCACAGAACATTTTCATAAAGAATTTGAAAGCTGAAACTTTCACATTTGGATGCATTTTGCTATCAACAGATGTATTCATGCCATCTGTGGTGCAGCATCCATCAGGCGGTGGCTTCATCTGGTAGGGTATCGGAGGGCTGTTGGATTCTGAGCAGTCATCATCGTCCTCATCATCATTCAGTGTACGGCCTGTTGGAGAGGAATTTGAGAGCACAACGTTTTGACCTGGATTCAAAAGAAATCCGAGATAATCATCGTTTCAAAATCCTTAAGCCCACCGTCTTGTGTCAGAGACTGTTCTGTCTCCAGATACAGCTGTGTGAAGACTGGTCGAGGCACGATGGTGTTTGACCTCAGTGATGCCTCTATGGAGTTATGCAGAACCTCCTCGAAGCGCGTGGTCCGCAGCTGGCCCGCGTACGAGTTCCCCATTGGTGTCCTATGAAAATAGTAATCATAAGGCACATTTTTAGTTTCAGTCCTTTTGTGAATAAATGAAAATGTGCTGTAGTGCTAAAAGAAACAGTAAACAGAGAAACAGAACGTTTTTTTCCATTATGATTTAACACTGCAGGAGCATTAGAAAATTAAAATAAAAAGGAAAAAATGACAAAAACACTGCTAATATAGAGAGATTTGGGGCAAAAGACAACACAAAAAAGCAAAAACAAGAAAACTATAAATAATTATGTATCAAAAACTAAGAAATTATTCTGTCTCCTGCATTTTGAAATCTTCTGGCTTGAAGATTTAATGTGTTACAGACTCTCTCTCTCTCTCTCTCACACACACACACACACACACACACACACACACACACACACACACACACACACACACACACACACACACACACACACACACACACACACACACACACACACACACACACACACACACACACACACACACACACACTTTGTGCAAAAACAAAGTGGAATTCAGGAGCACTTCTCACACACACACTCCAGCTGTGGCTAGTGCAGTGTGGCACTTGTCCAACCAACGCAACATAAAATCAGCTGCACTGACAGAGTCAGGGCACTCTGACCTGGACTCAACTCCCTCCCCCTGTTATTCTAGTTTTCCTTCAAGTGCTTCTCTCCAAGTTTGCTTCTCTCCCTTGTCTGGTTCCTGGCTGCTGTTAAACGGGTCAAAACAAAACGTAACAAAAACAAAGGTTTTCTAGAGGGACGATACACCCAATAACCTCTAGAGCAAACAAATTAGTTCAGAAAGCAAACAAAAACAAGAGATAGATGACTGTAAACAACATCAACACACACACACACACACACACACACACACACACACACACACACAATAAACCATGCATAACGGACTAAAAAAGCCTGGTAGCAAGACGCTGAGCAGGAAGTGACTCGAAGGTTAGGTTGATGAAACAGTCTTTATGCAGATTAACCCTAACAGACAACGATTTATTAAGTGTTTCTGTTTTCATTATGATCCTGTGTGATGCACAATCTATCTGTATCAACATCGATATCGGTCGATGTTAGGCATTATGTAACATATCTGTCCCATAAGTAAAGCTGCGCTGATACTAACAACAGACGTCTTTTTCCATTGTTTTGCTCTTTGTTTATCTGTTTCAGAGGGCGAGAGGGTGATAAGGCGTAATTGTTTAGTCATGTGACAGTGACTGTAAACATCTCAGAAGCAAAAATGTGTGTGGTGTTTACTTAGCCAGTGTGAGTCTTTGAGGTGAGCAGAGTAAATCAACTAAAATGCTGCTTGAAATGACCAAATTCAAAGATCCTTAGAGCCACACACTGTTCTTGCAGAAAATAATAAAACTAAAATATAAAAATAATGAAATCTGCTTTAGCTGGCTTGATAAATCACTGCTGACACCACCGAGAGTTGAATCCATGCCAGCACATGGCAAAATGAGACAAAAGGAAGACACTTAAACCACTAGACTGGCAAGGCCAATACAACAGCACATTGGAACCGTTTCAGTTCTGGTTATCAAATCATCAGGCTGATAAAAATAACTCATAATTAAGATAAATGAAATCTCAATTATGCCATTGGTAATATCTCATCATATACTGTCCCTACCTTTGCTCTCAAAGGTATAAAATAGGATTATATGGAACCTTTAATGTAATATTATTGTAGCACGATTTAAGTTCAACTATACTTGGCTGTGTAAGAGCCTAATTGTATGATTTTGGTTTTAACTGTTGTACAGTGTTTGTTCGAAATAAACGTTTGATTAGAATATATATATATATATATTTAGAATATATATATATATATATATATATATGTATAGGTAAATATCGGTTATCGAAAGCAACAGCGATATAATAATAATCATCATCATCAAACTTATATAGTGCTTGTTTAGGACACTCAAAGACGCTTTCATGCACTCTCACATTCACACACTTTTGGTGATGGTAAGCTACTTTGTAGTCATGGGCACCCTGGGGCGATCTGACAGAGGCGAGGCTGCCATTTGGTGCCGTCAGCCCCTCTGACCACCACCAACACAGGGAAGTTGGGTGAAGTGTCTTGCCCAAGGACACAACAGCAGAGTACCCCTGGCGGGAGCTGGAATCGAACCAATGACCCTCCGATCATGAGACAACCTGCTCTACCACCTGAGCTACTGCTGCCCCATCGATATTAACATCGGATACATTTTTACATTGGTGCATCCCTGGTTATTGCATATTTCAACTAGCAAAAGACGGCGTAGCAAGTGTTAAACCATATTTAAACAATTAGATCATGTGATTTTTAAAATAGTGTGATTTTGTGATGTAAATGGTTTGATGTCACCACAAAGTTACACTGTCAATACGCACAACACAAAATGTAAAAGATGAGAAAGGCTAATTAATTTCACTGATAAGTATTGGTATCTGACAGCTGCAAATGCAGGTAAAATCTCCTTTAATATTATCTTTTGCTTTAACATCATTAATATGATCTAATTTTTTGCTCAGCTCTGACATGCTGATGCAGAATTTGCGTGATTTAATTCTTTTTAAACATCAATAACAACAACAACAACAAAAATTGTGATTTCACCTGGCATTTCTGCATCACTATACAGTAGTTTAAATAACCACTAAACAATGGTGTGGTCACAGACTGGGAGAAAAATCAGATATGGGTGATTCTCTGAATTTTGTGCTCTTTCGGTGCCCACAAAATACATTTTAAACCAAAAAATTGAAAGATCTTTGCATTAGACACACAAACATATTTTAGAAACTGTTTTTAAACGTTTTATGACTTGGTTATCTACATGTTTTTGTCGGTTTTTAAATGGTTTTATTTTTTATGTTCATTTCTGCTGTGCAGCGCTTTGTTTGGTCCTTGGGCCATGTGAAGGCGTTATATAAATAAATAAAGTTTAGCAGTAGTAGTAGTTGGTTTACTTTTCAGTAACTAAAAACCCCAGAGTGCATCGAATTTAGAGAATCACACGTTTATTTTGGCAATATAATTTTGTGAATCACCCCGGTGATGTATACACTGTACAACCAAGCTGCAAATGAATAAATAAAATCAACAGATAACATGTCAGTTAAAAAGGTGATGATAACTAATACTAAACTGTTATAGTCTGACAGCTGCCAGTAGAAATGATTGCGGTAGCGCTCCTTCCTACACTGAGTATAGGAGTCCACTGTTGAACACGAATACGGCATTCACGGACAACCCCCTAAAAAATTATTCTTTTTAGATTAAACTAAAATCAAATTTACATAAAATGCACACATTTTCTATTTTGCATTTACAGACAGAGAATTCATCTCAACACGATCAGAAAGTGGCACCAGCTCCAGATGCAGCCGGTCAGGTTCAGTTATTCTTGGCTCTCAGCTAAATGCTGCTCCTCACCTTCTGCCTCCACCCTTTCATATGTAAAAAAGCAGCGCAGACTTTTAGGGCCTAGCACCACCTTGCAGAGAGACAAAGGGTGATGGGAGACAAAAAGCCCCGTCATAACACAATCAGCGCTGACGGGAAGCAATCACACCTTCTACCAAACAGCATGCAGAACTTTTTTTTTTCTTTTTCACAGCCAGAAACAACTCAGACGGAGAAGGGAAAAGGAAAAGTGCTCTCCACTTGTTCTTGTTTTAATCATCAGTTATTGCATGTTGAAAAATGTATTTCCTTCAAATATCCAAGAGATTAATTAATTACAACGAAACACCAATATAACAGATGATATACCATCTAGTTATCAACACACAAATAAGTCATACTGAACTCATTTTTCCGCGTCTGACATCTTTTTTTCTGAGGTAATGTTAAACCCAAAGGTGTTGCTGATAAAACCCAGAAGACCAGCCAGGCACCAAAGGACAGCACGCAGTAGATATGACAGAAATCATCTAGAAGTACAACTTTTAGGAGAGCCTTTTCTTCTTCTCCTCCCAGCACACCTTTAAGTGGGCCGGTAAACAACAGTACGCAGCACCGCCACTTCTAATCTTGACCTCTCAGCGTACTGGACCTTTTTTTTCTGAGCACCGGTTGTGTTTAGTTAAAATCTCAGAGATTTCTGAAATACATATAAACATCAGCCATCGATACACAGAACATGCACTCCACGAGGGGCTTCATTTTGCACAAAAGGATGCAATCTTTCCAAATGTGTAAAGGATGTGCATCACTGCCACGAGGCACCCCCTTCATACGGCACTATCCCCCCAGGCAAGAGGAGAGAAAAAAACGAGACAAGTTTACCCACGCTGGGCATTTTTTCGGAATCACTGACAGCACACAACAACTGACCAACCAGTGACCAAAGTGCCCTCAGGCAGGAGGATCTATGGGGGTGGATAGATGGCATCCAAATAGAAATATTGATCACAAGCACAAGAACAAAAAGAGAAGTGTCAGCTCGGCCTGGGAGCTAGAGGGTTCTGCACAGTATCTTAGCTGTTCCTAGAATAGTACTTTTCTGGACTGAGATGTCTGATGTTTATCCTAGGATCTGCTTTAGCCACTCCTTTAGCTTGGGGGTTACTATGGCCCGATGACCACGGAGACCACCAATGCCCCCTAGCAGAATCCTCTACTGCGTGCAGAGCTGTGCAGCAGCAAGTACGTGAACAAAGACACAGCCTGCTGCCTGCACCGATGCGAGGCTAAAATAACAATTTACATATTTGTTAACATAGCTGTTAAAAAAGCACATGGCCAACCCTCATCTAAGGTATCTGGGATCGGGAATTGGCTCTTTGAGGGAAGCTGGGCTCATGTGGAAGGCAATAACTTTACAGGAAGTCCAGAGAAATTCCTCATGAGAATCCACAAAGAAGTTTGTATGAAGATAAAATGTAAAACGGATCATCTTTTATTCGTAACACAATACAAAGACCCAAGTTACTGACATGTGCATAATGGTGAATAGTTTTACTAAACATCTCCCTGAGCTCTGTATGAAACCGACCATCACTGCAAAGTTAATTTTGTCTATTGAGAAAGTTTTCCTTAAGCCAGCTTCTTGTTCAGAAGAGACAAATATTACCCAGAAGTTTCACTCAAATTCTGTGGATAGCCCTGGCCGAACTCCAAGGACTGCAACAACTGAAAATTCTTTCTCATCTATAAAAGTAGAATCTGCTCCAAGTAAGGAGAACAGTTTCAAACTATTCCTTACAGAGCCTATTGGGTCATTTGTTAATGTTGCTGTTTAAACGGGATGTGTTCAGCCTGCCCCTACGGACTCTCAGACCATGCACCGGCTCTTTGAGGAAATCTTGGCTGATGTGGAAGGTCTTCATATCAATTTTACAGGAAGCACAAAGAAACTCCTCATGCAAATATTCCAAAATGTTTGCAAGAAAGTTGAATGTACAAAAGATTTACTTCTCGTGGTAATGGAGGATGAGACAGTAGATACCCAAATCATTGCAAGCAACCATTATTTTTGTATTTAAGTAAGATCTTACCAACAGATGGCCATTAGGGTCAAAAATCCTTGGGAGTGCAACCTCCAGCAAAATAACAAGAACATCAGATTCCCTTTCATCACTTGAAATTAATGAAGAGGTAAATGTGTAAAAGAACAACATTTATTAATGCTGAAAGTTTTGTAACCTTTTGTTACAAATCAGTAAATGCATTCTGTCCTCACGGGCTTCCATAGAAGGAAACAGGGCATCCAATATGGCGTCGCCCATGTGTTTTAGACCCCATTTTTATGGTTATATTCTATGAAACCGCCAATATTTTTCAACAACTGGGTATCTTTTAATTAATTTACATTAATATTTCAATGGATATTTCCAGGTAATAATGGTAAAAACTACACATTGTCACTTTAATTGTGAAATGTTTTAGGAAGTAACTCCAAGAACCTTACCATCACTGCAAGGTTAGTTTCATCTATTAGTAAAGTGTTTTCCAAGGCCACCCCTAGTTCAGAGGAGAGAGATCTGACTCAAAAGTCCAGATCAATGCATCACAAAGTTGCACATTGAGTACAGAAAGACCATGAGGTAATACAAGGTCCAGTGTGTGCCCATGCTCCTGTGGGTAACACAGAAACAGACTGCACAAGGTTAAACATCTCAATGAGTTCCAGAAAATCTTTAGCTGTAGGTGTTTCAGCGCAGCACACAGGAATGTTAAAATCACCCACAATCAGTACTCGAGACCTACCTGTCTGTCTTTTTATCTTACCCTACCCCTTTATATCTCTAGTTTCTATTTATATATTATGATCATATTAGGTGCGTTTTTACTGTCGGAACTTCAGGATAAATCTACAGGAACTTCCCGACATACATGTGTCTCCACTTGACCGGGCTGGCTGAACGGCCGTTTTCTGGGCTATTTTAAGGAACTTTCGGAGTACCTGATCAGAGGGAGGTACGCGGAATGGCCCGGTGGAGTGGCTTGGTGGAACTTTAGGTTAGCTCATGCTGATTGGTTGTTATGTCTGTAGGAAATTACATCAGCAGACATTGTCCAAAACAACTGGCAGTAGTAAAATTAGAAGAGTAGCTTGTGAAGCAGAATGGAAGGGAAAGGAAATAAACACCAGCCGTTACTAAACTCCAGACACCGGAAATCACAGCAGAATTCCCCACAACAACATACTTCACGGGGCTGTTACTTTGACGAAGACACCAGCGGGTGTCGAAACGTTAGTCTTTTTTGTGCTCGCACCTATTAAATCTTTTGTCACTTTGAGTGCTCCAGCCTTCTTTTTGCTTTTTTGCATAATTCACAGGGCTTTTGTGTCTCACAGAACACCGTAAAAAATTTAGCTTCTTCATTTTACATCATGCAGCTGCTCTCATCCTCTGAATGGATAAAATGTTGATGTACGTACTTGGACAGAGTAAAACTTTTTATGTTACTGTGGATGCTTTTGTCAGGTCAGTGGAAGTGGAACAGCATAAGATGACCTTGTTCACTTTGCATCTGTGTGTATCTGCAAAAGGCTCTCTCCATTGTTTATTTTTGCTTCTTATGGCCAAAACCTACATAGCATTTCATGATACTGTAATTTTGACTCAAAACACCCAATTTCACCTATTCTACTTCAAGCATTGCCTCCCACCTCCCCCTTCTTTCCTCTCTCCTTAACGTGGAAGTGGGAGATCCTTTTGTGTCCCCCCCCCCCCCCCTTCTTTTTCTGCCCCTCTTTCACCCTGGGGAGA